>NC_056625.2:21169875-21194875 GCF_002870075.4 Lactuca sativa | reverse complement strand
GGCTATTTATTCTTTCATATGTTACTCAATCAAGAAAAACAAAGATAGGGAAGAAAAGGAGCATAAGATTATATTTTTTTCCCTCTTTTAATTCTCTCATTCTTATGAGAATGTTAGAATAATGCTTGTAACTTATGTTTTATCTTATCTATTTCTTTTATTCTAAAGATAATTTCAGTTTTGTACTTTTATTCGATAGTCATTCTCATAAGAATGATAAATTTTGCAATTGTAATTTATTCTTTAGGAATTTTGTTTTGTACTTTTATATCTTTCCAAGACGTTTTTTGTTTTTAAATTCTCCTAGAATGTTAGTACAAGTATATTTTGCCAAATTTTAGCATAAATTTATTAATCTTGTAAATTCGATCGAGAATGGGAACGTGGATCGTAACAAAAGTTTTACAATCTTTGAAGAATAAAACATATTTTGTTAAGAACGGTTGTTAAGTTTAATAGATATTTTTAGCTTTAATTTAAAATATATTAAATTTAATTATGAAAACCAGATTATAATTGAAACTGAAACAAAAAATGGTCAAAGATTCTTCCTATAATTGTAGTACATTCTATAATTAAATAATCATGAAATGTTTATAAAACCCTTTAAATGATTTTATTGTTATTTCTGGTACATGCTAGTCTATTTTACTATATATACCCTAAAATCATAACTATCCATTCTTTTCATCTAATGAGGATTTTGCTACACATATACACAATAATTGTCATTTACATTTGAACATAACCATATATATATATATATATATATATATATATATATATATATATATATATATATATATATATATATATAGGGTTAGGTTATAATGTTTTTGTTAAGTATTGTGTGCTTGTGTTATGCATTCTAGGCCAATCATTTGTGGTAAATTAAGAAAGTGGTTTTCTTTTAAAATTAAATGAAAAAAAAACATTTTAAGGGGGTTTCATTAAATGAGTGGGCACGGAAGGGTAAAATGGTATTTAGCATCGACAGTTTATTAGGAAATCGTATTATTTATGGAACGGATTCCACCGATGATCCCAAATATTTCGCATAGAATCAAAATCAAACACCCAAACCTTTCGGAGTTTGAAGCATATTCTGATTTTGTGTAATCGTTCTTTAGAATCGGAAGATTCGTCAAAGGGTTTGGATATAAATATCGACAGTGAACCCTAGAAGACGGAGTCGACATTTTAGCGTTTCTGTAAACTTGATTCTCGTAGAATGAGGAGTACACGATCGAATTCCTTCAAGTCCAAGTTCAAGAACACAGTGGAGACGCCATTAAATCTTGAAGATGATGTCGATGATTTCGTTGCCGAAGCAGAAGGTAAGAATTTCTTGTTTTATGTGTTTGTTTTGTGATTTTTTAGAATGTAGTAAACTGTTACAAGTATATTCAGAGATGTTTTTGTAGGTATGATTTGCGTTTTCAAAATGAATTTGTGATTATTATGTAATTTCTTAATAAGTTGTTTGATGGTTTTGTTCAGTTAGAATGATGTATTTCTGTGAACGTGAAAATGTTGTTTAATCTATTAGAATTAATCATGGATTTCGTAGAAAGGTGTGGAAACATGATTTTAAATTCTGATAGAATTGAAGTTTGTGGAAAAATTCTATTAGAATATTAATCATCATCTGATTGTAAGTATATTAATGGATTGTTAATTATATATTTGGAGTTGTAATTACTAAAAATTCTGGTGGAATATGTCTTTTTAATTTTTTTTTCAACTATGCTAGTTTCTTTAATGTGTATACTATGTGTATAGTGTGGTCATTAAAATTCTAATAATAGTAAATTTTAAGTTTGTTTTGTTGATTGATATATTGAATATGTAGTATATTCTAGTAGTATATGCATATGTATATAAATACATCTATTTCAATCTCAATTGTAAAATGTATAGAATACATGAATTCAATGTTATGTGTTCGGTGTGTAGAATATTAGCAATTATTATTATTCTAGTAGAATGTATGGTATCATATGGGTGTAAGTATAGAACTGTATTGTTGATTTGATTCTTTAAGTTGTAATGTCTGAGATTCTGGTGGAATTTTTTTTTTAATTTTTTTTCTAATGGTATAGTTTCTATAATGTGTATATGATGTGTGTACTTGGTTACTGAAACTCTAATAATAGTAAATGTATAGTTTTTTGTTTATTGATAAAATGCATATGTAATATATTCTAATAGAACAGGAATATATGTATGAGTATATGTATTTCAATGTTCAGAATGTAGGAGTGGAATACAAAAATGTGCTTGTTGTATTATGGTGGTGATTTATTCTAGAAGAATAAATTAAGAATCTGAATAGAAGGCATGATAATTTGGTAGTTTGTGTTATATTCTGATGGAATAATAATAAGTGCTAGTATTGTGTTTTATGTCATCACTTAATACATGTTACTATACATTCTTATATTTGTTATGTATTATAGCAGAACAAGTACAAGAAGAAGAAGAACACATAAAACGAGAAAGAAGATCAAAGAAAAAACTTGATAAACCAGCTGTAGAAAAGAAAAGTCCTAAACCTCTAAATGTACTACTTTTTGAAAGGGAGATAAGATCAAAGAGAACACATGAGAGAGTTCCAATTCTAAAGAATATAAAGAATAAGGGAATTGATGAATCTGTGAAAGAGGAAAAAGAAGATCATGTTAGAAAAACAACTAAGGAATACCCACCTGGATTAAGAAATATGTCAACCAGAATGAAATGTGTTAACATCACTGTAGTTGTTAGGGGCATGTCACCGGAACAAAAACAAGCAATATTAAGGATGGGTTTTGGGTCAATTCTGCAAGTGAATATAACAAGTTATCCTGGCCAACTATGCTACTACCTTTAAGATGTTTATGATGCTGATAGTAGAAGACTTGTCCTACAAAACTCTGTTATTGAGATCACAGAGCAAACAGTACATGATATGATGGGGTTGCCAATTGGTGGAGAAGACTTCAATGAGTTGCCATTGTGTGAAAAGGGGAATGAAATTCTGGAAGAATGGAGGGGACAATATACTGGTGATAAGTTCAATGGTGAGGAGTATTTAAGTAGAATTTAGGCCACATCAAAAGATAGTTTGATGTTTAGACTAAATTTTTTAACTCTTTTCATCAACAACTTCATAGAGTTAATGTTGATGGGAACAGATCAAGTAAAAGTGGTAAGGAAGTTGGTGTTGGTACAAGACTTTTCAAAGTTAAATTGGTGTAAATATATGCTCGACTGTTTGGGATCAAGGAAGAATCTATGGAAAAGAGATGACAAATCAAGCTCTCCTTCTAGTAAGTGTTCAATGGTCTTATATGATATTATAGATTGGTTATTAATGTTTTATTTATATGTTTATTTATTAATGTTTGTTTTAAAAAAAATTATAGTTGGTGTACATGTACAACATGAAGTATTCTATGAAGTTAGACAAAAGGGTACCTTTTATTGGGCATATAACTGGTGCCAATTTATTATAGATTCAACGATACGAAATCAGTTTGGGAGGGTTCGGAAGGTTGTTTCGCGATGAGCATGACGATGTCGATATTAATTTTGAAACAGGGGGTGAAGATCAACAGTTGGTCAGTTTTAGGAGGGATTTTGGAGATGAAGAGGTAAAATTATATTTTTGTGTTGCATAAATATTTAGTTTGTGATTATTATACTTTAAATTTGATCATACATTCTGATAGAATATATGTGAATATTCTGATAGTAAAATTGTTGAAATATTCTTGTAGTGTAATTAAAAAGTAATAATATGTATTGCAGGCGTATGCTGCTGTTTTAGAGCATAGTTATGGGTTAATTCTAACAGAAAAAAGTACTATGGAGGTTGCGTTGAAGGATGGATTGGAAAAGTTCCCTGATAGTGTGTTGTTGAAACAGTGGTTGGAAAAGATGAATGAGCTTTTTAGGGGAAATCATGAAGGCACAAACAACACAAAGGTGAATGATTCAGATGGGTATAATGAGGTGAATATGAATGATATGGTCGATGGCAATGGAGATAATACTTCACCTGTTAGAGGATTGGTAATCAGTGAAGTTAATATAGAGAAAGATGTAAGTTATAATACCCCTGTTAACAACAATGATTTAACAATGAGCCAGTTTCATCGAATTCCGGGAGTGAATGATGAAATGATTCAGATGTTGGAAGAAACTGAGTTACAGGTGTATAGAAGGAAAAACTAATGTCAGGATTGAGGGGGGAAGATATGGTTGGAATAAATTTAGGAGAACAGGTTGAGAATGCTGCAGAAGATGCTGACATTGAAGTAAGGGAAAAACGTATCCCTAAAAAGGCAAAGATATTCCATTCCCCATATATTGAAAGAATTGTTAAGATTGGGGATAAACTGAGTAAGGATGAATCAGGAATTTGCAATTCAATTTTTGCATGTAATAGAGATGATGGGTAAGTAATATGAATTGTTTAATTTTTTTTAGAATAAAAAATGTAATTTTTTGAAAATTGATTTTATATGTAATTTGTGGTATAGGGATGAGATTTGGGACATTGGAACAGGTCATGTGTTGCACCAGGGTTTTGCATTTCAATTTAATCAAGGAATGTTTATACATTCTAGAGTAATTGACTGTTGGGCTGGGTTTTTAAATAAAATGGAGAACTACAAGGATGAATCATCGCTGTCAAGATTTTTCTTCGATACAACTATTGTGGTATGGAATTTTTTTTGTAAAGTATGTTTAAATTGTAGTTTAATTTTTTTAGAATAAAAATTTTGTGATGATGTGGATGGTTACAAGCAGAAGAGATTCTGAAAGAATTAAAAACGGAAGATCTGAAATGTAGGCTTTTTGCTACTCTGTTGCAAATCTACATTAAGAAATTTGATGTGAAGCCAAGTTTCAGAGATGTTGCACTTGTACGTATATTGTGTGTGTATTAATTGTTGCATCACTTAATGTTAATTTAACCTTGTTTTTTTACTGTGTACAAGGTTTTCTTCCCAATAGTTGATGATGCAAAGTATTACCTACTGATCTTTGATCTGAGATCAAGTTCATACTACATAGTGGATCATGTTAAGAGAACAGGAACCTTAGATAGGAAATATGGAATGGTACCAAATTTGGTGGTAAGATACTGAATAATATTCTGAGCATTTTGTTTTCATTATAAAAAAATGTTATAAACTATATTTGATGTATTTGTTGTATTCAATGACAGAAAAAACTATTCTGCAACTACTTAACATCACAACATCATCCAATGGCAAAAGCCTTAAGTTTTAAGGCGGGGCGGGTGATGAACATATCTTGGCAGGTAGAACAGGCTGGAACAGATTGTGGAATCTACCTAATGAGACATATGGAAAGTTACATGGGTGAAAGTGAAAGGCGTTGGGAGTGTGGGCTTACAGGTAAAAAGGCGGGTGATGTGACTGCTATACTTAAGTTAAGAATGAAATACATGGCAAGACTGTTGACAGCTGACTTCAACAAGTATAAGAGTATGATAGTTATAGATTTTGAAGCGTTTCGTAAGCAGGATATTTTGGAACAAACAATGATTCTACAACAGTCAGCTGAAGTTAGGAAGAAAAAGAGAAAAACGAGGGGCCGTCGCTAAGAAATTGAAGTTGTAGTTTGGTATTTTGAAGTTAGATGCTGACATGACAGTAGCTTAAACTTTTTTTTTTGTGTTTTTGGGAAAAGTACTTTGTCTGTCAGAAGGTTTGAACATTTGGTATCTATATGTTAGATTATATGTTCTAATGTAATGTTTGTTTTGGGTTAAAGGTTGTGTTGATGCATTGTATGCTGTCATGAGTGATTACGTTCTTAATTTTGAATAACCCATTCTGGTAAAAGTATCATTAGGTGAATGTTAGTTCTTTGGTGGGCTATTTGGAAAAATAAAATGCAGAATGGTTTTATGACTAGGTATGGGGGTAGTATTTTTTTTTATGTAGTATTTTTTTTATGCTGGTAGAATGGTTTTTATGTTTTAATTCGATTAGAATATTTTGTAATATTTCATTTTCTGATGATGGGCTTTATATTGGGAATATAACTTTTGGTATAAAGGTTTTTTGTTGAAAATAAATGTGTGTACAAATGTGTAATTCTGTAAAAATCAGTATAAAAGTGTTTTGGAATGAATATGTTTAATTAGTATTTAGTATGTTTATACTTCATTAAGCAATAAAACATCTAGTGAACATGAAAATGAATTTGAAAAAAAAATGGAAAAAATTGTAACAAATAATTAAAGGTATGAAAAGAATGAGTTTACTAAATATTTGTATTTCAGAATATTTTTATTTTTAAGAAATAAAAAAACATAAAGATAAGTATATTTAATGACCGAGGCATGTTTACTAATAGTGAAAGTGAATACTTTGTGACTAGGTTGTGGTTTATAATTTTTTGATGCTGATAGAATTGTTTTACAATTATGATTATAATAGAGTATGTTGTAATAATTCATCATCTATTAGTGGGGTGTATATGGAAAATGTGCTTTTACGTATAATGTATCCATTTTTAAAGTAAATGTGTGTATAAATGTGTAATTCTGAAAAAATTAGTATAAAATTGTATTGGAATGAATATGTGTAATTAGAAGGGCATGGTCACTAATAGTCAAAGTGAAAACTTTATTCAAAGACGTAAAAGATAACATTGAATGTGAATTGACCAACGTAAAATGAAAATGTAATTTTAATAAAACTGAAAAACTAACAAACAAAGAACTATGTTTGGACGTTATTTGAAGGACAATTTCTTTTGTCATGATGAGCCATCTGTTTACATATAGTACACTTTGTCTTCGGTTTCGAGATTTCTTTTTCAATCATCTCTTTTTTAGATTTTAATCTTTTCCCACGACTGCCACATCCTTTGTTCCGAATATCTGAAGGATTCTGAATATCATTAACATCAGATACTACATCAGGAACTACCACGCCTAGAAGCTTGTTGAAATGTTCTATTCTGGTTGGTACTTCATGATTTGGACAATCATCTACAATTTTTTTTCAACTTATTTTGCTCGTCAAGGTATAACTTCAATTTAGCTGCATCATGACTAAGAAAAGAAACACAATGGTCAACTGTGTTGAAGATATCAATAGCAGTCATGTTGGAATTAGAATCGTCAAAAGAATTAGTGAACCATCTTCTAAGTAATTCTGTTGGAATAACATCCCTGCGCCAACGTTTTAGAATGTACTTTTCAGGAAGTTGTTCGATGCCATAGTACTTAAACACACAAAATATGTGTCTGCATAAGATCCCGACATGTTCAAAATGCATACAAGTACATTTGAATGAACCGTCTTTTGTTGAGTGTGTGACCTGTACAATGTAACATGAGTAAGGATAAGTTTTTAGTTGTAGGTATTTATAAATTTAAATCAAAGGATAAAATGTACTATTTTTGTGAAAAAGAAAGATATACCATGTATTCAGTATCTCTTATAAGACAATCGTAATTGTATTCCTCGTCTTTTTCATCAACATCGACATCAGTTGGTTGCATAGTGGTTATGTTGTTTTTTTTCTCCAAAACGATAATTGTTTCCACACCGTTGGAAGAATTCACATTTTTTTTTGGAAAAAATTATCTTTTGCTCTTGATATCTCCTTCTGAACTTGATAGAAAATCTTGCGTGTATATACCTTTGAAGCATGAGGTTCATTCGGACTACGGGTAATGAATTTAGGAAAATTTGTGGCAGTATTAAAATCATTGAGAATTTTATTATGTCTTTGTCGTTCCATGACTGAATCAAATGTCATCATCAACATGATAAGATAAGAACCGGTTAATGTAGTTGTTTGGAATGACCAATTCTGACTTTCAGACAGTGATGTAGTTCGCATAAGACCAGACATTAGAATGTGCTTGAAAAATGCAGGAATCCAATATCTTCGCATACCATACATGGTATTCATACAACTATTATCTGTAATTTTAAACTCCTTTAACATCGTGTGCCATACATTTTCGAAGTCATGTGGTTCCGACTTATAATTCCAAATTATAGAGTGAAAACGCTTGCGGAATTTTTGATTGGTGGCTGCATCTTCAATTGATAAAATCTGTATAAATGTATATGTAATGAGGAGGAGTAAAGTATCTTATAAAGAAATTGATTCTGTTAGAATTGAGGTAAATCATAATATATCCATGACAACAAAGCAAGGATAATAGTCTTTATGTGCATACCTTATTTGGCAACTTCTTAGTAATATGCCACATACATAACCTATGATGTGCCGACGGGAAAACGGTATCAATAGCTTTCTTTAAAGCTGGATCTTGGTCAGATATAAACAATTGAGGTTGTTTTCTAAAAGCTTTCAAAAAAGCTCTAAGCAACCATTCATAAGAAACTCCATCTTCTTTAATTAAAAGTCCAGCACCAAATGTTACACATTTTTTTGTGGTTATCAATGCCAGTGAACGGAACAAAAACCATATCACACCTATTAAAAAAATATATAATTTTACATATCTGAAAAAAATATATTTGTAAAAATATTAAAGAATAGAAATACTTATTCATGCTGAATGTGGCATCGAGTGATACAACGTCTCTGAACGAATTGTACTTATACTTTGTTGTTTCATCATCCCAGAATAGAGCATTCAATCTTTTGTTCAAGACTTTATACTCAAAAGTAAATGATGAGACATTTTTCTTCCTGTCATTCATCTTGTCAACAAGGAATTTTGCGTCCCTCCCACCTATGTAACAATTCAAATTTCTCCTAACATTCTTGAAATCAGAAACCAATCCACCTCGAACCGAAGGACCGACCAGAAGAGCACTGTATGGTCTATGTGCTTTTACAGGACCAATATTTTGCGTTGACATATTATGAATGAAAATTTCCTGGGATAATCAAGTTTTCTCTTTGAACGAGATAAGTACATATTGCCCTTGCTAAACAGCTCGTGATTGTGTTGTTCGATAAAATCACTCACGACATATTTAAGAGTACCTGGAATTATATCTAAAACAACTTTCGCTTTACAATTCCTCCTAAATAAATCTTTCCTTCTTTGAGTTTTATTATGCTGAATGTCCAGAGTATCTACTTTACTAGTATTTGGATTACCTTCCCGATTTCATACCAAATGTCTATATGTAATAATCCCATTTTTCGTTTTTTGACTCTTCCAAGCCTGACATCAAAGCCAGATTCTAATGCATAGTTTCTGTACATTGCTACAACTTTTTCATATGAATCAAATTTTGATGTCACTTTTGGTTTGATATCGTCTGAAACAATCGGGGTCCAATACAATGTGCCACCAGGTGAAACGTAATCATGTGTATCATGTGATTGTCCTGTTTAAAACACATGAAGAAAATAATTATTCTGACAGAAATAGTATGTAATAATTTCAATATCCTGAACATAATTTAGTACCTTCAGTGAAATCAATATTAACCTCTATATCTTCATCAACCAAATGATTTTCGTCTTCTACATGATTTGCGTCCTATGTATGTTTAATCAATGAAAACACATTAACATTTAATGTTAAACATGTTTCAACACGTATAAAACCTGATTGACAATGAGAAATTAAACAAAAGATTCAAAACCTTACCTAGATTAGAATTACTGCTTTCTCCTATTTCAAACCTGCTATCATTTAGTGTATCATTATCAGGAAAATCGAAATCTTCAATTCCATCTTCATCATCACTAGCAAAATATTGTTCCTGATAAATATGAGTGTTGACATCTGGTACTTCATCGCCCATAGCTATGGAATATGAAAAAATAAAGTATGATAAACTGACATAGAAAAGAAATAGGGCTGAACACGGATACTATGCAAATTAAAAGGCTTGATCCTAGGGATTATTTGATAAATAAATAATGATTCCGATTTGATTCTGTTTTAAAACATACTAAAGATAAAAAAATATTCATATCTTACTATATTAATTACTAAACAATATTTTTTTATCTTAAAAAATAATATGCAAAACAATTTATTTAGTACATAATTCCATTAGAATGTGTAAACATGGATTATAAAACTCTACATAGCGTATTGTCTATATATTATTCTATTAGAATAATATGTATAAATGGCTAATAAAAGTCTTTAATATGTGATATTTTCAAATAATTCCACTAGAATGTTATATCAAAATGGATGACTAAAAGACTTGAATTTTGAAAATGTTTAAGTTAAAATCGTTGTATTCTCATTGTTTACACAATTTCACTACAAGAAAAAGACCCTTTTACAACGCGCAAACCACGACACTCGTTGATTTATGTTACGCAAAAGAGAGTGACATTAAAAAGGTGTCATCTCTTAAAAAAAATTAAGAATTTATGTCACGCATTATTGCGTGCCCCTAAATTAGTGTCTAGCACAAAAAAAAAAAAAAACACGGAGGGCACCTATATCAAGATGCGTGTCATCTAAGGATGTCGCTTTATAAATTTTAATGGAACGTGCGTTCCATCTTTTAACAGCCAGGGGGAAAATGAAATCCTAAAAAATTAAAAACCCCGCCTTCCTTTTTTCTCCTTTCCCTCTTGCCCTAATTATCGACGCCGCCTACTTCTTCCCTCTCACTTCGACCATCGTTACTTGCTATTCCCGGTCGTTCGTCGATCAAGGCAACAATAGACTTGCCTTTCTATGTAAACCCTAGACCTCATTTGCAGGTTTCGTTCTATGATACAGTTTCGTTCATTTGGAATCAACTACCATCGTCGATCTGGTATGGTTTTGATCAATTTTTTTGCAGAAGGTTTTGGAGATGGTGGTTTGTGGCGGTGGTTCCTCTGTCCGATAATACCAGATAAGAACCCTAATTCTATTTCTTAATGAGCTATATATATATATATATATATATATATATATATATATATATATATATATATATATATATATATATATATATGCGGGGCGGCATCTTTTAACGTATACGGTGGTGAAGCTTGGCTGCCAGGTTGTGACCTCACGCTGAGGTAGAAGACTTCACGGTGGGTTTTCCTATGGCGTTTCCCCCAAAGCTACTTGCTAGTCTTTCATCCCCTTTTACTCCACCGATCCTTCAGTGTAGCTGGGTCGCCCCTCCGACTTCTTACACCTGGGTAAAATAATAAGGTATTTTTGTTTTTTGGTTCGATTGGCAATGATTCTTGACGCTTACGACCCTCTGAACCTCTTCTTCCTCACGTCGTATTCTATTCTATCGTTCTTGCTTTTCATCTCCTTCTCACTATAAATAGTTGCAGGTTCTATCTAAGAAATCAATTTTAGGGGGTATTAGGGTTGGAATTTTCTAATTTAGTGGTTTGTTGTTTTCAAAATTAGGATTAATCGATGTTGGTGGTTTGGTCGCACACCTTCTTCACTGTGGGATAGAGATCCTAGCCATCTAACCTCTCTCTCTCATGCCAAATAACACGATTTGATGGATTACCAATCAAGAATGATTGGTTATGGTTATGATTTAAAAGGAAAAGAAAATGGCAGTTGAGGTAGCTAGATCTTTTTTTTATCACGGGAATTGCAATTGGAGGGTTTTAGGCCCACATGAACGGTCAAAGTATATTCTTGCTTCTTTTTGTCGGATGTTTCCACTTGTGTTGGTGTTTGGTTGGGTAGCCATGTAAATGAGCTTCAAATACAGAATCGTTGTAGTCTTGTTCATCATTATCAATTTTATTCATGCATTGGTAATTAATTAGATCACATGAAAGCAGGTGTTCTTCATCACCTTATATCAGAGACAAAGGATCCCTTCATTCTCGATTTAAACTCATCACAGTACCATATTATTACTAAAAAAATGAAAATATTCATTTTGTTTGCTTCTGACTATTTTATCATGTAGGGCAACTGAGTTGCCTCCGTCATGCCTTGCATCATGCTTTTGGGAGCTGCAGGTAAAACCTTCATTTGATTTTAGTTATTTGTTCAGTTTTGTGATATAGGATCAGATCGGCTATTGGTTGGTTTGTCTTATTAGTAATGGTAAAATTAGTTTAATTACCTTGTTAGAAATAGTATTTTAGTCATTTACAACCAAAACTCAAAACTCATATTAGTGTTATCTTTTTCTGCACACAATATAGCGTATTAAATAATTAAATTTTTTTCCTCACTATAAATTTCATATAATTATGTGGCAGTTTTCTATAAATTATGCATTGATGGCTTTGATGTTTACAGACTGTGGATCTTGATTTCCCTAACACAACTGAAAGCTATAGACTTTATTGCCAGGTTTGTTATTATATGGATTGGAAATTCCTTTTCAAAATTGTTATAATCATAATTATTATTATTATTATTATTATTATTATTATTATTATTATTGTTGTTGTTGTTGTTGTTGTTGTTGTTGCTGTTATGATGATAATTATTATTGTTACAGAGGTTTATTGCCAGTGATATAAAGGAATGTGTGTGTCGTGCCCCTAATACTCCATATGATGGTTGGTGTTCCTTTTTTCATATATCAGTTTATTATTTCCTTGTTTGCAAATTGCAATCACAAGTCATAAAGTGATGTACTTTTTGGTCTCTACATCGTCGTTTGAAATAAATAATTGGGGTATTTTATTGTTTTAACAAATAGGGAAGAAATGGATATGAATTCCTTCCAAACATTGGCGGAATTGGATTTTATGCGTTTGGAAACCAATTATGCCATAGAATGGAATTTGGAATTCCGGTTTTGTAGGAATCTGTGAACGTAACGTGGTTGTGGAACATGAATGGGATCCTTCCGCCAATGAAGAATAAGATTTTTATTGCTTTTAATTTATATTGATTAACAGGAGCGTAGATACACTGAACGCACAATATGCCCTTTAGCAGATACACTGAAGGCACTAAGAGAAAATGTGTCATTTGGGAAGGTATTACATCAAAGATTCTTATATCAAAATATGAAATATACATTAATAATTTTTTTATTACTAACTTATAAATGATTCTGTGTTAAGGCGATGAAAACCACCCAAAAGGGGAAGAATCTAAACAAGCTGAAGCAGATGCTTTCCGTGTTTGACGTTGCAATGGTATGTCACATAACTCATTTTATTTATTTTAGTAAATTTCAAGAATGGTCCTTGTGGTCTGTCACCTTTTTCTAGGTACAACCTAAAAAAGAATGATTTTCTAATAAATAAAAACCGACAAAAGTTTTGAAGCCATTTGTGATTTGAATGTTAATTACAAACAGAGGCACAAAGAAGCGGGGTAGGATACTGTTGTCTTGGTGGGTGCAGAATATGGAAATGGGAGTTCAAGGGACTTGGCTGCAAAGGGACCAATGTTACATGGGGTGAAAGCGGTGATAGAAAAAAGTTTTGAGAGGATTCATAGGAGTAATTTTGTTGGTATGGGGATTATTCCACTGTGCTTCAAGGCAGGTGAGGATGCAGAGACGTTAGGTATTTTATTGCTTTTTGCCGGAACCATGTGGTTGCTATAGTTGAAAAAGAAGCTAGATGGATAATTCTTTCATCCTTGTTGTCTTCCATGCCAAAGGAGGTATAACTGTTATTCTTCTTCAGTGGCGTTATAGTAATTCTTGATTCTGAAAACTGAAAACTGTTGCATGAGGTGTACAGGAGATGGAAGACCAGGTGTTTGATATTCCTTCGTTATGGGCTGATGTCTTTAGTGGTCGTGGCCAAGAGCATCAAGCAGATTCATCTAAGGATCTGTCTTCTAAAATAAGGGTAGCACACTTTTCATCAGTAATGCCCTTTTTGTTGGTAAAATTACCCATCTTCCCTTTTGGATCAGCTTGGAACACACGTCTATCGCTTGTCTCAGTTACGTGATTCTCAACTGTGGAATTTATTTTTTCATTAAACTCTTATTGTATATTGGCTGTAAATTAGTTGTAAAGTTAATGCTTATCTTTTCTTGTTATGTATTTTCCTTGTTTAGTGAGGTAGGCTCTAGTATAAATTTAGGCTCTCTCTTGTATCATTCATCCCAAGAAACACATTCACCATTTCCTTCTCTCCCCAATGGTGGATCTGTTTGAACATATTTTTTTTAATGCTATTAAAGTTAAATTGTAGGGATAAATGCAAATCACATCAATGTAATGGTTTGGTTGGTTTTCTTTTCTGATTTGGTGCTAGGTGAATCTAATGAATCAGGATCTGCCTTGAAGATAGGAGTTGTGTTGTCAGGAGGACAAGCACCAGGAGGGCATAATGTTATATATCTGGGATTTTTGGTTAGGATTTTGAACTTCCATTTCCTATTGTTCATATTTTTCATACTTCATATGATAGATTGAAGGATTGACTAGTAAACATCAGCAATATTGGTTCCAGGTGAATCTAATTAGTAAAGAAAGTTGAAGGATTGACTAGTAAACATAAAAGTATAATGAAAATGACAAGTGATTTTGTGTTGTGTTTACAGGGTTGATGAAAGCGAATAGCTCTCGAGTTAGAAGTGGAAAAGAAAGCTCAAGCCGAAAGAGATAAGATGCTGAAAATGCAAGTGTTGTATTCTTCATTTCAATTGTTAGTATGAAACATAGAGTAGATTAGATGAATGCAAATTTATATATTGTAAGAAATAGAATTGAATGACATTAAAGTTTATGCAATGGATTGTATTTTTTTGTATATGGTATTTTATTTCTATTATGACATATTAAATGCAAATTTAATTTAAAAATTAATAAATATATAAATATATATATTTTTAAATATTTAAATTTACGATACGCAAAAATGTGTGTCATCTTCATTTATGACATGGCCTTTCTTGACAGGGGCTTTCTTGATACGCATTGCGTGTCATTAACACGCGCGTCGTAAAGTTACGACACGCGAATGCGTGTCGTCTTCCTTTATGACAGGGCCTTCCTTGATACGCATTGCGTGTCGTAAACGTGCGTCGTAATTGCGCGTCGGAAACGAGCATCGTAAATGCGCGTCGTCTCTCTTTATGATAGGGCCTTCCTTGACGCGCATTTGCGCGTCGTCTGAGCCTTTTACGATGCGCAATGAGCGTCGTAAAAGGCTGTTTTTCTAGTAGTGTTTATTGTTGACATTATGTGTTTTGATTTTATGGACCGTGAAACATATTTTCTTAAATGTATTGAAGAAGTTTTTTTATATATTCTGTCGGAATGAGATGTATATAATTGTGTATGAATGATAACTGGATAATTCTAATTCTCTAAACAAACATATATCAGAAAAACAAAAAACAATGTAATAACATAAATATATAAGATAGACAAACGTAAATTTCATCAAACAAAATTTTATTTTACTGAAATAATACCATGTAGTTCATCAAAAACATAATCTTTAATTAAATCAAACATAATAATATCTAAAATCGTCCAATGCTGATGAATTTCTAGTAGTTCTATGTTTTCTTCAATGCGAAAGGACAGTTCCTGCTGTCATGACCAAATAATCCAAAGCATATTTTACATCTTCTTTTAGCATTCACATAAGAATTTACACGATTCTTGGGATCATTGACATCGCCCAGATCCTTGAGGGTATTCTGATCATCATTATCCTGAAAGATTAAAAGAGTTGATACATATGCATATGGCAAAACATTAGAAAAAAAATTCAAAGAATAAAAACAAATACTTGCTTGCGACTTCCAGATTGAAACTCCATCGATTCAAAGAATAAGCAGATTTGGTAGTCGAAAATTGTTATCTGTGTGTGAAATACGGAATTTGGAATCGAGAATTGTGTGCCTGTGTGTGGAATACATTTCAATCGGATTTATAATGAAGCTAATAAATAAAACAGGAATCATAAATCATTGCCTAATATAAAGGGATAAAAATCAGACTAAATAAGGCATTAAAATGAAAGATTACATGATTACCCTTACATATTTAAATAAATAATAAATAAATTGCTAAATTGTGATTGGTGCACACATGCACACAATACTTGTTGGAAACAATTGAACCTAACTATATATATATATATATATATATATATATATATATATATATATATATATATATATATATATATATATATATATGTATGTATATATAACGTCCCAAAAATACGAGCCAAAAATTTCATTTTTAAAACATACACTTTGCAAAACATTAGAAATAAAACATTCACGGATCATATCATTTCATAAAAGATGTTGCTTGTCTGGAAACCGTTTTATAAAACATAATACTGTCAGAGTACAAATCCCCAGGAAGATCCCATAGTGCGGAATACAAGGTGTGTGTGTGATGTACCGCTACCGTGCCGACTCCTTCCTTTTCGAAGAAGAGGTACCTGAAACCAAAACTGAAAACTGTAAGCACGAAGCTTAGTGAGTTCCCCCATCTTACCACATACCATACAATCACATATCATACACACTGCCGGGCAATTCTGGGGTGCCCGACCTACCCGGTACGGCCATTCTGGGGTGCCGACCTACCCGTGTCAAGCCGTTATGGGGTGCTGACTACCCATCGGTCCTAACAACCGATCCTCGGGGACTATTTCACCCCTACTGCTACTATCACATATATCATAACATAACATATTATCAGACATATTTGGGGTGTCCGATCTACCCTTCGGCCCTAATGACCGGGCTTGGGGACAATTCCCCTCCTACAACCACTATCACATATAACATATCATGCCAGCATATAAAAATATCATGACATACTGTCAGACATATCTAGGGTGTCTGACCTACCATTCGGTCCTAACAGCCGAACTCTACTACTATCACATATACATATCATGCCAGCATAGAAACATATCAGGTAGTAGCAAACCTAGATGATATCACAAAGACAATCATCTAATGTACAACTCCTACTGGTGGGCCGACATTATGGCCGTAGACCCACCGCTACTAGAAGGTAACTCACCTTAAAGTAGCTGCTGATCTGCGTGGGAATTGACTGTCTTCTGCTACTGCTGTCCCGAAAGTCCTCCGGCTAAAATCCCCACAAAACACCCAGTCAAATACTGCTAATCGACCTCAGGGTAAAATGACCATTTACCCCAGACCGAGCCAAGGGTCAAAGTCATAGTCAACTTCCAGTTGACCCGACTCGCCGAGTTGCCTGCCAACTCGCCGAGTCCCTATCCCTTTGTCTGACCATAACCCCGTCTCTACTCATCGAGTTAGGCGTTGACTCGACGAGTTTTCCTTTTAATCTAAGGTCTAATAGTCCTTCATCCTACTCGCCGAGTTATATGAACAACTCGCCGAGTTCATCTTCATCCGAAGAACATGCTATGCTGAGACTCGCCGAGTTGTATGAACAACTCGCCGTGTCTGTTCTTGAGGCAAGAAGATTGCCTTGGACTCGCCGAGTCAGGGCATTGACTCGCCGAGTTCCTTCCTGGGTGAGTCTGGCTTCGGACTCACTGAGTCACACCCAATGACTCACTACTCCACTCCGCAAACACAAAAGGGAAAACTCGGGGACTCGTGACTCCACTCGCCGAGTCTATCGCATGCAAACACTAAATATTTGATTTTGCTTGAATCCAACTCATGCCATACATTGATCTGGGTTTCTAGGGCCTAGTTAACACGTAAAGTTTCCAACTTTACGTGTAAATAAACACCAATGAAGGTTTTAGGGCTCAAAATGCACTAAAAGAGTAGATCTAGGGCTCTCATGCAATATGGCTCCATTAAGGCAGTAGATCCGAGCTCCTGGAGCTCAATCATGCCTAGATCTAAAGGTTAATCAACTTATTATAGATCTTAAATCATACCCAAGCTTGGAAATGGCTCAAGAAGGACTCTAATGGAGCTATAAGGGACTATAAGCATGGAAACAGAGGGAAATTGAGTTATACCTCAAGGAAATCACTGAGATAACACAAGGATGCCTGGCCTCCTTCTTTTCTTCTTGATCTACTCTTCTTTCTTCTCAAAATCTTCAAGAAGCACACCAAAGCACTTCAATCTCACAAGGAATAAGGTTTTGAACGATGTTGGGAGCTCTGAGGGTGAAGGGGCGAGGTTGGGGCGCATAAGGTTGGTTTAAATAGGGTGCAAACCCTTGGAATTTTGGGTTTCATCAGACAGTGGGGACTCGCCGAGT
This sequence comes from Lactuca sativa, assembly GCF_002870075.4. Classification (NCBI taxonomy): domain Eukaryota; kingdom Viridiplantae; phylum Streptophyta; class Magnoliopsida; order Asterales; family Asteraceae; genus Lactuca; species Lactuca sativa. Next base: position 21,176,783 of record NC_056625.2, on the reverse strand, counting down.
CGCCAACTTAAACGTGCTCCCAAACTCGTCTCCACTCGGCGAGTCGGGCCTACAACTCGCCAAGTCCAAGGCTAAAAATGTAAAATACTTAGATAAATTTTACGTACCAGGATCCAAGTGCTACAAATCTCTCCCACTTATTTTAGACTTCGTCCTCGAAGTCTGCTGCTCGATCCTGAACCAGCTCGGGGTAATGCTCCATCATTTCTTCCACTGGCTCCCAAGTCCATTCCGAACCCTTTCGGTGCTACCATTGCACCTTTACTATTTCCACCCTCTTGTTCATCAGATCCTTCGACTTCCGGTCCAGGATTGCGACTGGGCACTCAATGTAATTCAGGCTGTCATCAACCTGTATATCCTCTAGCGGCACCACTGCTGAATCATCCACTAGGCACTTCCGTAGCTGGGAGACATGGAAGGTGCTGTGGAGCTGACTGAGCTCGGCTGGCAGATCCAGCCTATATGCCACCTTGCCCACCCGGGCTACAACCCTGAACGGACCAATGAATCTTGGGCCCAACTTGCCCCGCTTCCTGAATCGAATGACGCCCTTCCAAGGCGATACTTTCAGGAGAAACATATCCCCAACCTGAAACTCCAGGTCTGACCGGCGCTTGTCGGCGTAACTTTTCTGCCGACTCTGCGCAGTCTGCAGCCTGCTTCGAACCTGCTGGATTCTCTCGGTCGTCTTGAGCACCACTTCGGTGCTCCCCATGACCCTCTGGCCAACTTCACCCCAACATATCGGGGTCCTGCACCTCCGTCCGTACAACATCTCGAATGGGGGACGGTCAATACTCACGTGGTAGCTGTTGTTGTACGAGAACTCAGCTAAGGGAAGATAGGTATACCAGCTACCACCGAAGTCTAGCACGCATGCCCGCAACATATCCTCCAAAGTCTGGATGGTTCCTCGCTCTGACCATCCGTCTGCGGGTGAAAGGCGGTGCTAAAATGCAGGCTAGTGCCCAACTCATCATGAAACCTCTTCCAAAATCTGGAAGTGAACCACACATCTCGGTCTGATATCACTGACACTGACACCCCGTGCCGCACCACTATCTCCCTGATATAGATATCGGCTAACTTTTCGGCCGAGATACTCTCCTGAATCGGAATAAAATGGGCGCTCTTGGTCAACCGATCCACGATGACCCAAATCGAATCTACTCCTCACGCCGTCCGGGGAAGCTTTGTGATAAAATCCATCGTAATATCCTCCCATTTCCACAACGGGATATCCAACGGCTATATCTTGTCGTGCGATCTCTGATGCTCGGCCTTGACCTTCCTGCAGGTCAAACACCGCTCGACGTACCACGCCACATCCCGCTTCATGCAGGGCCACCAATAGTCTAGACGAAGATCCCTACACATCTTCGTCGCCCCTGGATGGATAGAGAATCAGGATTTGTGCGCCTCCTCCATCAAGATCTGGCGCACTCCTCCGTGGTACGACACCCACACCCTACGGTGTAGTGTCAATAATCCTCGGCTATCATAATCGAAGGAGGTGACTTGACCCACTATTCGCTCACTCTTCCGATGTTCCTCCTTCATAGCCTCCTGTTGAGCTTCCCGAATCTGCTCTAACAGTGGAGTCACCACCGTCATCCTCATACACACATCCCTGATTGGTGCCGCCTTACGGCTAAGTGCATCGGCCACCACGTTGGCCTTCCCCGGGTGATAAAGGATCTCGCAATCATAATCCTTCACCACGTCCAACCACCGACGCTGCCTCATGTTTAGATTCGGATGATCCATGAGGTACCTCAAACTCTTGTGGTCCGTGTAAATGGTACATCGAACCCCATAGAGGTAATGCCGCCAAATCTTGAGGGCGAAGACCACCGCCCCCAACTCTAAATCATGCGTCGGGTAGTTCGCCTCGTGAGGCTTCAGCTGCCTCGAGGCATAACCGATGACATGTCCCCTCTGCATCAATACTGAACCTAAGCCCAAGATAGACACATCACAATATACCACGAAATCCTCTACACCCTTCGGAAGGGCTAAGATTGGCGCCTCGCACAATCTCTGCCTCAGAATCTCGAACGCTGCCTGCTGTTCAGGCCCCCATCGAAAGACCATGACTTTCCTAGTCAACCGTGTCAGGGGTACGACTATCTTGGAGAAATCCTGAATGAATCTCCGATAGTAGCTTGCTAATCCTAGGAAACTCCGAATCTCGGATGGAGACTTCGCAACCTCCCATCTCATCACGGCCTCCACCTTGGCCGGGTCTACTGAAATCCTGTTCTGGTTGACGAGGTGCCCAAGAAACTGCACCTCACGCAACCAAAACTCATATTTGGAGAACTTGGCATACAAGCTCTCCCTCCTCAAGGTCTCCAAAACCTCTCTCAGATGCTCATCGTGCTCCTCCTGCATCTTGGAATAAACCAAGATGTCATCAATGAAAACTATCACAGACCGATCTAGCATCGGTCTACACACGGGGTTCATGAGGCCCATGAACGCGGCAGGAGCATTGGTGAGCCCAAACGGCATCACCACGAACTCATAATGGCCATAACGCGTCCGAAATGCAGTCTTCTGTACATCCTCCTCTCTGACACTCATCTGATGATAACCTGAACGCAAATCAATCTTGGAGAACCAAGATGCTCCCTGTAACTGGTCAAAGAGATCATCAATCCTCGGGAGTGGGTAACGGTTCTTCACCGTTACCTTATTCAGCTCCCGGTAATCTATACACATCCGATGCGACCCGTCCTTCTTCTTCACAAATAGGATCGGGGCTCCCCAGGGTGAACTGCTCGGTCGAATAAATCTCTTGTCTAGCAGCTCCTGCAGCTGCGTAGACAACTCCTGCATCTCGGGAGGAGCCAACCGATAGGGTGCCTTGGCTATCGGAGCCGCACCAGGAACGAGGTCGATCCTGAACTCTACCTGACGCTCTGGAGGTATTCCAGGAAGCTCCTCCGGGAACACATTAGCGTAGTCTCGCACCACTGGAACCTCACTCACCGTCGCCTTACCCGCATCACGGGTATCCATAACATACGCGACATATCCTGCGCAACCCCGCTGAAGTTAGCGCCTAGCTCTCGCTGTTGAACATACTGTGGGTCCATGTTGTGGCCTCTCTTCATGGATCACCAACTCTCCCCCACTTGGGGTCCTGATCCATACTAACTATTGTGCGCAATCTATCACCACCCCATTAGGGCTCAACCAATCCATGCCTATAATCACCTTGTTCCCTCGCAAAGGGATCGGAACCAAATCCACCAAATAGCGCTCCTCAAATAACCTTAGGACACAATCCCTGAATACTACTGACGCTCGCACCGATCGATCATCGGCGATCTCTACCTCTAAAGGGAAATCCAACATGCCTGAAGACTCAGTAAACCTCTTGCTAAGCGAAAGGGAAACAAATGATTGGGTGGCACCCGAGTCAAACAACACCTGAACAGGAATTCCGTTCACATGGAACGATCCTAACGCATATACACAGAGCACAGATAAATATCATAACATCATAAAAATAAGATAGAGGGAAAGAATCATACCCGTCACCATATCGGCTGCGGCGCGAGCCTCCTCGGTAGTCAGCTGAAATGCCCGACTCCTCACCACTGGAGCCTCTGCCTTGACCTGTCGGCCATCTTTAATCCGAAGGGTAGCTGGAGCTGGCGCCTTAGCCGGCGCTGATGCTGTCAACTGGGGGCAATTGGCCTTCTTGTGGCCCCTCTGGTTGCAGTGGAAACACAACAACTCCGATGTCTGAATCACAAGTGCAGGGGCGGTACAATCCCTGCTGAAGTGCCCCGTCTTGCCGCACTTATAGCAACCTGAAGATCCCAGCCTACATGCCCCCTCATCAGGCCTGCCGCATTTCTTGCAGCGGCTCAGTCCTGACCGGCCTTTCGGCCTACCATCTGGTCCCTTGGGCTTCTTCCCCAAATCCCCTCCTGCCTGACCCTCCTCTGTCTTCCTCTTCCGGATGTGCTCCAAATCTATCTCCCTCTCCCTTGCCCTGGCAATCACAGAGTCCAGGGTAGGGCAAGCTGAAAAACTGACATGCTCCCGAATATCAGCTCGTAGCATGTCATGATAGCGGGTCCTCCTCATATCCTCATCACTCGCGTACTGGGGCACCAGTAACGCCCTCTCCCGGAACTTGGCAGTGATCTCCGCCATAGTCTCCATCGTCTGTCTCATATCCAAGAACTCCCTGGCTAGCTGCTAAAGCTCGACAGCTGGCGCAAACTCTGCCCTGAACCTGGTCGCGAAGTCCGACCAAGTCATAGCCTCGACAGTCGAGGCTCCCAACAAGTCACCCACGGACTCCCACCAATCCCTAGCTTGATCTCGTAAACACCCTGCTGCAAACCTCACTTTCGACCCCTCAGGGCAGAAGCTAATCATTTGTGCAGACTCAATGTCTGTAATCCATCGTCTGGCAGCTATGGGGTCCTTCACCCCGTGAAAATCCGGCGCACCACTGCCCCGGAAGTCCTTGAAGGACAGTGTGCGAGATCCCGACTTGCCAGATGCGATGTCGCTCTTGCTATCTACTCAATTCTAGCATGCAATTTTCATACACTAAAGCACATAAAGCAGGCACATAAGGCATCACTCCTAGATCCTTAGTCCTATTCTAGCATGCTGTTCTACTGAAACTGATAAACATAACATTAGCTGGTATGGGTACTTTGGGGAATACTTACTTGAGCTCGTCCGGTCGCGCACATCACGCACTTCGTTCCTTCTTAAAACTCTTTACTTAGCTTTTCGGAAAATATTTTCTTCTTTAAAATCTTTTAAATCCCTTGATTTGAGTTCAGACACCCCCGAAGGCGTGTCTGAATCCCTCAAACCAGGGCTTTGATTCCAACTTTTAACGTCCCAAAAATGTGAGCCAAAAATTTCATTTTTAAAACATACACTTTGCAAAACATTAGAAATAAAACATTCACGGATCATATCATTTCCTAAAGGATGTTGCTTGTCTGGAAACCATTTTATAAAACATAATACTGTCAGAGTACAAATCCCCAGGAAGATCCCATAGTGTGGAATACAAGGCGTGTGTGTGATGTACCGCTACCGTGCCGGCTCCTTCCCCTTCGAAGAAGAGGTACCTGAAACCAAAACTGAAAACTGTAAGCACGAAGCTTAGTGAGTTCCCCCATCTTACCACATACCATACAATCACATATCATACACACTGTCGGACAATTCTGGGGTGCCTGACCTACTCGGTACGACCATTCTGGGATGCCGACCTACCTATGTCAAGCCGTTCTGGGGTGCTGACTACCCATCGGTCCTAACAACCGATCCTCGGGGACTATTTCACCCCGTACTGCTACTATCACATATATCAAAACATAACATATTATCAGACATATCTGGGGTGTCCGATCTACCCTTCGGCCCTAACGGTCGGGCTTGGGGACTATTCCCCTCCTACTACCACTATCACATATAACATATCATGCCAGCATATAAACATATCATCACATATTGTCAGACATATCTGGGGTGTCTGACCTACCATTCGGTCCTAACAGCCGAACTCTACTACCATCACATATACATATCATGCCAGCATAGAAACATATCAGGTAGTAGCAAACCTAGACAGCGGGGACTCGCCGAGTCCAGAATGTGGACTCGCCGAGTCGCCAACTTAAATGTGCTCCCAAACCCGTCTCCACTCGGCGAGTCGGGCATACAACTCGCCAAGTCCAAGGCTAAAAATGTAAAATACTTAGATAAATTATACGTACCAGGATCTAGATGCTACAAAATATATATATATATATATATATATATATATATATATATATATATATATATATATATATATATATATATATATATATATATATATATATATATATATATGACAAAAAACCTATTGATCGTTATTAATTACAATTCGGTTCAGGTTTGTAATTTGTCCAAAACAACATCAGATTCAATGGAAGAGTGGAAATATTTGTTCATTTTGATTATAATCTATTGAAATTTTATTATTTTACTTTGTGATTGAGTCATTTATGATTACATATTTATTTATATGATTACAAAAGTGCATTATTCATTTACGATTATTACTGAATTGCACATTTTTGTGTTTATAGCGTGCTTTATTTATTAATTATCACAACAGTTTTAGATTTTTTTTATCTTTATATTGTGTTTTATTCATAAAAAAAAACTGATATTTAAAGTTTGAAACAAAACTAATAAAAATGTTTTGTTATTTTCCATTTAAAATAATCAAATATAGTTTTAAGTAATGTCAATCATAATCCTTAAATTTAAGGAATGTATGATTTAATTTATTTTGTTATATTTTAAATAGGGTATATAATTAATAATATATCATTATATTGATTGGACCGGATAAATAATAAAAAAATTTAATCATTTCAAAGGAATTCGCTCCAAAGAAGTTTTGAATCGCTCCACTAGTGCGATCTGGTCAATAGGCTATCTAGTCATCTCAGTGAGGAATTTCGGTATGCCTCCTCCCTCCCTCCCCGACTAACTTTTTAATGTGAGTCTTACTGCAGTAAAACCAACAGGAAGATTAGTCCTAGGTCTCAATCTAAGCGTCCATCCAAGATGAAGATAGATTAAAGGGGTTGTCAACGAGCTTCATAGGGAATTGTAGGATCCAATGCTGGAAAGATTGCACGAAAAAGGGGAACATAGTCGTTAGGATATCAGATTACGTAGCCAAGGCTGAGACAAACCCTATGTTTACTTCGCGATAATCTTAGCTCGACATTGTTAAGCCATATTGTCTACCAATTTTTTCTGACATTATATCATATATATCAGAGATATAAGGTTTGAACTTACACTTACGATAATTAAACTTGGTAATAAAGAAGTTTCCCGACAAGAAGGTAAAT
>NC_056625.2:20977375-21164875 GCF_002870075.4 Lactuca sativa | reverse complement strand
AAATATGCTAGATCGTCTGCATAAGAAGCGGGTAGAAGAATCATCTTTGGTCACCGAGGAAGTAGTTGTACAAGATTCCCCATCTCCTTTAGAATCAAACATGGATTCCACCGTGAGTACCCTGTATATAGAAGCTTTGATGCCACCCATCTCCTCTTCGATCAAGAGAAATGTGAAAATGGAGTCAGACAGTGAGAAACGTCTGTCTTCCTTTACTAGGATTTATCCTTAAAAAGGAAAACTGGTTCAGAAAAGGTGGTTTCCTTGGAGGGCGTAATGAACCGTCCTAACCAATCAATCAGCTCCTCCCCTCCAAAACGAAAGAGGTCTGCTCGAACTCATGAGACGAAATTGTAGGAGTCCGAAGGATCTGGCACCTAGGTTCCCCCTACATCTGTTGTTTCCAATGATCATGTAGAGACCAAAACAGCGTCTTCTCTTTATGACTGCCTTGTGTCTACTAATCCTGTGTTGAAACATGTTGAAGATAATATCCTTTCATCTGACTCTGAGGTCGCTTCCACTAAAGTTTTTTCTACTTCCTCGAGACAAATGGAAGTCCTTTATCTTTGTTGTTTCTGCTGAAGCATTGGTTGTTACTGAGGTGTCTCAGCCACTATCAAGAGGTCCTACTACCTCAGTTTTTTCTGCTGCTACTAATTTTTGCCAGAAGTTGTTTGCGGCTGGGCTTAGTGATTTTCAAGCTACTAATGCAGAACCACTATTGTGACAATGATTCCCTTAAGCTTGGAGTCTGATACCCTTAGGTCTTCATCGATTTTGATGGATACTTCCTCTACTGATCCTCTTTCACATCCGAATCCACCTACGCCTAGAATAAATTGTAAATGGATTTCCTTTTCTGCTAATGAGCTACGTATTTCTTCTTTCCCTGTATAATTAATTTATATATATATATATATATATATATGTGTGTGTGTGTGTGTGTATGTGTGTGTATGTGTGTGACATCCCCAAAATCACGGTCAGAAAAGACCGGTTTAATTTATGCTTTTAAAATAATTTCAGAGTAATCCTTTGATTAAAAGAGTTGCGGAATTCGTTCCCAGAACAAAATATGATAGAATAAGATTTACCAAAGCATTTCTTAAAGAAATGTATTTTTCATTATATTACAATACTCGGGATGTCATGTTCCGATAAACAGACCAAAAGCATAGACATTTTAATACAAACCGTACAACAGTTATTTACAACAACATGTCTATAATCCAAAAATAACTTGACAAGTCATCCAACTTATGCTCTGGCGCCACTACCGGTAATACAAAGAAAGTCATCCAACTTATGCTCTGGCGCCACTACCGGTAATACAAAGAAACTGAGTGGGTCAGGCTTGGGAGCCTGGTGAGCATATAGGGTTTTCAACCCACAATAAATAATTATATTTAATTCCACCAACCAACAATAACCCAATTACCCATTCCCGTTATTCTCACATTACATCCCTAAGATAACTAACATAAGGGACCTAGTCTAAGAATATTTCATCGGGACGACAACACATGCTTCGGGGGTTCCTCAGCAATATAAGTCAAATAAGGCAACCATGAAGGGGATGGAGTACAGTGAATGAACACCCAAGTTCATTAACACCTACAGGTGGCGAACCTGCTAGCATTCCACATGACTGTCTAGAAAAGTCTGTGATCGTCATCTAAACTCCGCTAGATGACTAAATCAAAAACATCGAGGCCTCTCATCTTTTTATCACAATACAACTATCTACCCATGTTCTACCCAAAATTTTAGTAGATAAAATATACATTTTTATACATAGTTTAAAACCTGTATTGTATGTTCATTCAAAACACATTTCAGATAAAAAATGAGACACATACACACAACACGTATTTCATAGAGAATAAATCATATCCATGAGATAGAAGAAAGTGAATATACATTCACACATATAACAACAAAATATACACATAACACGTATTTCGTATAAAATACTTCATAATTATGCGTTAGAAGAAAGTAACTACACACTCACTTGATCAGAAGATGCCCGGACAGCACTACGGCTTATAGAAGTAGTATTCTTCGGTAGATCTGGAAGATCTTCACAAAAACCGGACTCCTCGTGGGCAGAGCTTCGGCTCGGGAATTGCACTTCTCAGGATCTTTGGGGCGTCGGGACTTGCTTGAGGATATTTCTTGCACATAAATCGAGGTAAAACGGGAGAGAGAGGAGAGAAAATAGCAACCCTAAAAGGCTGGCCCTTCAAATCTATTTATAGGGCAAATTTGGCCCTTGCCACGTCGTGGCACCCTTTTTCCACGTCGTGGGCTTGGTCGTCACTGCATACGTCATCACAAGTTGCGTCTGGGGGACTCCTGGAGGTTTCAGAAGACTTGCCACGTCGTGGCACTGCTTGCCACGTTGTGGTCTCTAACACAACTTTGGGGTTCGCGCCTCGAACTTCAGAAATTCATAACTTTTGCATACGAACTCCGTTTTCGACGTTCTTTATATCGACGCGAAGGTGAGATTATGCTCTACAACTCTCGTTTAGACTCCATTGGCTAATTTTGAATGGATTTTTAATATATTATAAGTATATTACTTATATAGTGTTTTTAGTAGGCCGGGACAGGAAAACGCTTTTCGAAATTCATAACTCCTTCATCTTAACTCCGTTTTCGTCTGTATTTTTATCGTTGGACTACTATCAATGAGATCTTCAATTCTCATTTAGAAAATTTTGGCTAAATATCACTCGATCTTTATTTCGAGTATTCGGGCTGCATACCGCTAAGTCGAAACTTCGAAAAATCATGACTTCCTCGTACGAAGTCAGATTTGGACGTTCTTTTCATGCACGCTCTTGGTTTAACGAACCCTATGACTTTCGTTTAGATCACTAAGGCTAGATATCGTTCTATCTTAAATTCATATTTCACGTCATTCGGCGTCGTGCCGGTTCTGTCGCGAAACTTCGACATGTCATAACTTCTTCGTTATAACTCGGGTTTCGACATTCCTTATATCTCCGGAATCCTTGTTTCGACCACAAAAAATTTATGTAAAGATATCGGGCTTATCTCACACTTTAATTTTGATGCTTATTTTTATCCTTTCTTAATTATATCTTTATAATTAAGTAATAAGCACACAAATACACATAATTCACATAATACTCAAATATTTCATCATTAATACTTCAAAAAGAGTTACAAGGGTTAACCTAGACTATTACATCAACAAAAATGCCTAGCTTGGAAACGCGGGCGTTACAATTCTCTCCCCCTTAGGATGATTCCGTCCCCAGAATCACATATCAACAAACAAATGCGGATAGCGACTCAACATGTCACTCTCCGTTTCCCAAGTGAGATTTGGCCCATTCGTATGTTTCTAACGGACAAGCACTAATTCGACCATCTTGCGTCGAAGCTTCTTAGTCTTTCGGTCAACAATTGCCTCAGGTTCTTCAATTAACCTTTTGTTTTCATCAATTCTCAATTCAGAAATTGGAATTATATCGGGAACTTCTCCCACAAACTTCCTCAAATAACACACATGGAAAGTGTTATGAATACCATTCAGTTCTTCTGGTAGTTCGAGCTTGTAAGCTTGATTCCCAACCCTCTTAAGAACTTTAAACGGTCCAATAAACCTTGGACTAAACTTTCCCCTTTTACCAAATCTTATAAGTCCCTTCCACGACGAGACTTTAAGCAAAACCGAATCTCCAACTTCAAAAGTCATCGGCCTTCACTTCTTGTCAGCATAGCTCTTTTGACAATCTTGAGCTGCTAACATTCTTTCCCTGATCACTTTCAACTTCTCAGCAGTCTGATGGACCATCTCGGGTCCCATAAACTGCTTTTCTCCAGCCTCAAGCCAACAAGACGGCATACGACATTTCTGTCTGTACAAAGCTTGATTAGGTGCCATCTTTATGCTCGAGTGGAAACTATTATTGTAGGAAAATTCTACCAAAGGTAAATGTTCATCCCAGTTACCTAGGAATTCTAGGGTACATGCTCTCAGCATATCTTCAAGTGTTTGTATCGTTCTTTCACTCTGACCATCAGTCTGTGGATGGTAAGCTGTACTTAAACACAACTTGGTACCCATTTCCTCTTGTAGACTTTTCCAAAACCTTGAGGTGAAACAACTATCACGATCTGACACAATCGTTAACGGAACACCGTGAAGCCTCACAATTTCCTTCACATAATAATTCACAAGCTTTTCCATAGACCATTTCTCATTGGCTGCTATGAAATGCGCACTCTTAGTGAATCGATCAACGACCACCCAAATCATGTCGTGACCACTTTTTGTTCTGGGTATTTTAGTGACAAAATCCATCGCAATGTCTTCCCATTTACCCATAGGCATACGTAAAGGTTCTAAACTCCCAAATGGTTTTTGATGTTGTGTCTTGACTCTCGCACAAGTCACACACTCGGCCACATACTTTGCAACATCAAGCTTCATCGTTGGCCACCAGTAGTAGGGTTTCAGGTCCCTATATATTTATTTGCTGCCAGGATGAATTGAGTACATGGTTTTGTGAGCTTCTTCCATCAGAAGATCTCTTATTCTTCCTGACCTAGGTACCCAAATACGATCTTGGAATACCTTCAGTCCATGACCGTTTGTACCAAACACCAACGTTTTTCCCAAACGTTCCTCTTTCCGGTCATTTTTTTCAGAAGCTTCTTCTTGAGCTTTCTTTATACTCTCCATAATTGTCGAGACAACTTCTATTCTCATCGCTCTTGGCCTTTTTCTCTCAACATTGACTTTCCGACTGAGAGCATCAGTAACAACATTAGCTTTACCGGGGTGGTAAAGTATCTCACAGTCGTATTCCTTGAGTAACTCTAGCCAGCGTCGTTGCCTCATATTTAACTTTTTCTGATTAAAGAGATATTGGAGACTTTTATGATCAGTGAAAAGTTTACACTTCGTGCCATGGAGCTAATGCCTCCATATTTTTAGAGCAAAAACTACGGCTGCCAACTCCAAATCGTGGGTAGGGTAGTTCTTTTCATGTTCCTTCAACTGTCGAGACACATATGCTATCACCTTTTCTCTTTGGGTCAAAACACAACCCAATCCAACCCCAGACACATCACTATAAACAACGAAGTATTCAACTCCATCGGGTAGAGAAAGTATCGGTGCCTCGCATAGCTTCTTCTTTAGCTTCACGAATGCTTCTTTATGCTTATCACTCCAAGCATAAGTAGCTCCTTCGTGGGTCAAACCTGTTAATGGAGTAGCAATCGAAGAAAATCTTTGGATAAACCTTTGGTAATATCCGGCTAATCCTAAAAAGCTTCGGATCTCCGTGGGACTTTTCGGCTGTTCCCACTTCATCACAGCTTCAATCTTTGCTGGATCAACCATTATCCCTTCTTGGTTGACCACGTGACCCAAGAATTGGACTTCTCGAATCCAAAAATCACATTTGGAGAACTTTGCATATAGCTTCTCCTTTTTAAAGACTTCTAACACTTCTCTCAAGTGTCTTCCATGCTCCTCTTGGATTTTCGAGTAAATCAGAATGTCGTCTATGAACACTATCACAGATTTATCTAGGAATGGATTACAAACCCGATTCATTAAATCCATGAATGCTGCCGGAGTATTGGTTAGTCCAAACGACATAACCAAAAACTCGTAGTGTCCATATCGTGTTCTGAATGCAGTCTTCTCTATATCTTGCTCTCTTACTTTCAGCTGATGATATCCTGACCTAAGATCGATCTTCGAGAAATAGCTCGAACCTTGCAATTGATCAAACAGGTCATCAATCCTTGGCAACGGGTATCTATTTTTATGTTTTCCTTATTCAGCTCTCTGTAATCAATGCACATTCTCATGCTTCCATCTTTCTTCTTCACGAAAAACACCAGAGCTCCCTTGGGTGATGAATTAGGTCTAATGAAACCTTTGTCCAATAACTCCTGAAGTTGCATCATCAGCTCCTTCATCTCCGTCGGTGCTGATCGATAAGGTGCTTTTGCTATTGGCGTGGTTGCTAGTAGCAAGTCTATTCTGAACTCCACTTGTCTATCAGGTGGTAATCCAGGAAGATCTTCGGGAAATACTTCCGGATAATCACACACCACTGGTATACTCTGCATCACCTTCTTTTCCTTCTTAGCATCAATCACGAATGCTAGATATGATGTACATCCCTTGGTCAAACACTTTCTGGATTTCATTAGGGAAATGATTCCAGAATTCACTCTGCGTTTATCCCCATACACCATAAATGACTCTTTCCCTGGCGGGATTACTTTTACTATCTTCTTCTTGCACAATATTTCAGCATCATTGGTGCTAAGACAATCCATTCCCAGAACTACGTCGAAACCATTAAGTTCGATAGGCAATAACTCCTCGTGAAAATTATTCCCATTCAAGTCAATTAAGATGTTTCTTATACGATGGCTAACAGGTACAAACTTGCCACTAGCAACTTCGACTAATAAAGCATTATCTAGTCTATCAACAGGAAAGCTAGTTTTCTACCAAACTCATGCGAAATAAAGGAGTAGTTGGCTCCAGAATCAAACAAAATTTGAGCAGGTAATTTGTTTACGAGAAAGGTACCTGAAGCGACATCAGCTTCATCTTTCGCAGCCTCAAGTGTCATCTGGAAGGCTCTCGCCTTCGGCTTTGGTGGAATGTTGGGCTTAGCTGCCTCCTTCTTTTTCGGACAGTCATTCAAAATGTGCCCCTCTTCATTACAACCAAAACACATCCTTTTGTTGGACGGACACTCATTGGCAAAATGCCCAATTTTTCCGCACTTATAGCAGGTTACATCCTCAATACATTTCCCAAAGTGCTTTTTCTTGCACTTCTTACACCATTTTGCTTCGCCTCCTTTTCCTCCAAACTTTTTTGAATCAGACTTCGAAAATTTGCTTTTCTTGTTGGAACCTGAAGTTCCTTCAAACTTTCTCTTCTCGCCAACTTCAACCTTGCTGGCGGTTCTTCCATTGATCATGTCCTCAACAGACTTGGCAATCCAAATAGCTGCCTCCAGAGTAGGTGCCTGACGGACTGGCACCGCGTACTCCCATGGGAGTCCTTTTGCGTACCGGTCAACCTTTGTCAGCTCATCTGGAACGATGCGCAAAGCAAACTCCATCTTGTCGGTGAAAGCGTTAGTGTAATCGTCGACCGACATGCTGCCCTTTGTCAATGTCAGAAACTTATTCTCCAATTCCAACAAATTTTGAGCCGAGCAGAACTTGCGCTTGAACTGCGCCAATAACTCTGCCCATGTCAATTGTAGTGGCTCATTAGGGCTTAAAGTCTTCCCTAGAGTGTTCCACCAACGAACGGCTCAACCTCAGAACTGGCGCACTGCATAGGTAGTCTGCAACTTGCCTCTGCAGCCACAAGTCATGAAGGCTAACTCCATTTCGTAGATCCAATCCATCACTCCGATCGGATCCTCCTTTCCAGTGAAGGTCGATGGTTTGCAAGTTAGAAAGTCCTTGTACTTGCATCCCATTCCATCATTCCTTCCATGATGGTTGTTTTGCCTAACTATTGTCGGGTTGGCTTGACCAACATATCCATTGAAGTTTCCACCTTCTGAGTGCCCTTCATTTAATTCAGGCTCTTCCACTTGAATTGACAGTTCTTCACGATTCTGTTGAAGCAAACGTCTCGTTTCATCCATCTAACAATCCAACATCGTCTGAATCATCAATTGTACAACAACCATTGTTATCGGCTCATGTGTTGCTGCTACTACAGGTATTTGCTCAATCACTGGTGGTTGATTCCTGTTTTCATCAGCATTTCCAACTCCACTTCTTGTTCTCACCATTTTTGATCTACACACCGAATAAGGTGAAATTAGATCCTCATTCACGATAGATATTCAAATCATCCTTATCACTCCGAAACGTTTACATGCTAGTTCTAAATCCGTAGACGTACGTTTAGAATCCTACACACGTAAGGTTTCCAGATCCGGTTGGCAACAGACCATAGATCCGAAAAAATAATATCATATATGGCAACATATAACATTTAGCACATAAAAGCATTTTAGGCGACTTTCCTAAAATAAACTAGTGTTCGTGTCTAAAATATGACAGACACACATCTCAAAATTCCACTTAGCATTCTAAGTTTAAGTCTAGAAATCCTACAAATTCCTAGTTCGCTTAAACTAATGCTCTGATGCCAACTGTGACATCCCCAAAATCACGGCCAGAAAAGACCGGTTTAATTTATGCTTTTAAAATAATTTTAGAGTAATCCTTTGATTAAAAGAGTTGCGGAATTCGTTCCCAAAACAAAATATGATAAAATAAGATTTATCAAAGCATTTCTTAAAGAAATGTATTTTTCATTATATTACAATACTCGGGATGTCATGTTCCGATAAACAGACGAAAAGCATAAACATTTCAATACAGACCTTACAACAATTATTTACAACAACAGGTCTATAATCCAAAAATAACTTGACAAGTCATCCAACTTATGCTCTGGCTCCACTACCTGTAATACAAAGAAACTGAGTGGGTCAGGCTTAGGAGCCTGGTGAGCATATAGGGTTTTCAACCCACAATAAATAATTATATTAAATTCCACCAACCAACAATAACCTAATTACCCATTCCCGTTATTCTCATTTTACACCCCTAAGACAAATAACATAAGGGACCTAGTCTAAGAATATTTCATCGGGGCGACAACACATGCTTCGGGGGTTCCTCAACAATATAAGTCAAATAAGGCAACCATGAAGGGGATGGAGTACAGCGAATGAACACCCAAGTTCATTAACACCTACAGGTGGCGAACCTGTTAGCGTTCCACAGGACTGTCTAGAAAAGTCTGTGGTCATCATCTAAACTCCGCTAGATGACTAAATCAAAAACATCAAGGCCTCTCATCTTTTTATCACAATACAACTATCTACCCATGTTCTACCCAACATTTTAGTAGATAAAATATACATTTTTATACATAGTTTAAAACCTATATAGTATGTTCATTCAAAACACGTATTTCAAAGATAATAAATCATATCCATGAGATAGAAGAAAGTGAATATACATTCACACATATAACAACAAAATATACACATAACATGTATTTCGTATAAAATACTTCATAATTATGCATTAGAAGAAAGTAACTACACACTCACTTGATCAGAAGATGATCGGACAACACTACGGCTTATAGAAGTAGTATTCTTCGGTAGATTTGGAAGATCTTCACAAAAACCGGACTCCTCGTGGGCAGAGCTTCGGCTCGGGATTGCACTTCTCGGGATCTTTGGGGTCGGGACTTTCTTGAGGATATTTCTTGCACATAAATCGAGGTAAAACGGGAGATAGAGGAGAGAAAATAGCAACCCTAAAAGGCTGGCCCTTGAAATCTATTTATAGGGCAAATTTGGCCCTTGCCACGTCGTGGCACCTTTTTTCCACGTCCTGGGCTTGGTCGTCACTGCATACGTCATTGCAAGTTGCGTATGGGGGACTTCCGGAGGTGTCAGAAGACTTGCCGCGTCGTGGCATTGCTTGCCACGTCGTGGTCTTTCAGAAATTCATAAATTTTGCATACGAACTCCGTTTTCGACGTTCTTTATATCGACGCGAAGGTGAGTTATGCTCTACAACTCTCGTTTAGACTCCATTGGCTAATTTTTAATGTATTTTTAATATATTATAAGTTTATTACTTATATAATATTTTTAGTAGGCCGGGACAGGAAAACTCTGTTCGAAATTCATAACTCCTTCATTTGAACTCCGTTTTCGTCTGTCGTTTTATCGTTGGACTACTATCAATGAGATCTTCAATTCTCATTTAGAAATTTTTGGCTAAATATCACTCGATCTCTATTTCGAGTATTCGGGCTGCATACTGCTAAGTCGAAACTTCAAAAAATCATAACTTCCTCATACGAAGTCAGATTTGGGCGTTCTTTTCATGCACGCTCTCGGTTTAACGAACCCTACGACCTTCGTTTAGATCACTAAGGCTAGATATCGCTCTATCTTAAATTCATATTTTACGTCATTCGGCGTCGTGTCGGTTCTGTCATGAAACTTCGACAGGTCATAACTTCTTCGTTATAACTCGGATTTCGGTATTCCTTATATTTCCGGAATCCTTGTTTCGACCACTAAAAATTTATGTAAAGATATTGGGCTTATCTCACACTTTAATTTTGATGCTTATTTTTATCCTTTAGTAATTATATCTTTATAATTAAGTAATAAGCACACAAATACACATAATTCACATAATACTCAAATATTTCATCATTAATACTTCAAAAAGAGTTACAAGGGTTAACCTAGACTATTACATCAACGAAAATGCATAGCCTGGAAATGCGGGCGTTACAATGTGCATACTTGAAAGCTAACTTATCGGGACCTACTCCCTTTTTTCTTCTATCTGTTTATTGTAGTGATCCCATCTTCTAGTAAGGAAGCTTCTTTTCCTACTTTAGTCACTCTTGCTGCTTCACTCCCTTGGTTTTAATGTACTTTTACCATCGCTGCCATTCGTAGAAGCCCTGAATTCACGAGTGCTTCCGATGAGGAAACCCTTGACAAGGTCTGTTCCCATCTAATGGTAGGTATGCACCTCCTCAATGATGTATCTGCTTTCACTAAGGTCCAAAATGAGCTTCTTGCCCAACGTCAGGTTAAGTTTGAGGAGGGTCTATAGAGACTAAATGAGTTTGGTAAGATTCATGAACGAACTAAAAAGGAAGCATAATAACTCCGAGAAAGGGTGAAGGGGATTTTTGAAAGGAATACTCTTCTTATAGACAACTTGAGTGAAAGCATTCACTACCAAAATAAGATGTTGAACTTAAGTGAAGATCTTCATATTAAAGTAGAGGATGCCATCAGACACCATTTGGACCTCACCAAAGAGTTGGAGGAAAATACCCATCAGTTCGAGTCCTTGAAGCTTCGATTTACTAAGAAGGTCTCTAAGCTGGAGATCTCATATTCTGAGAAGGACGTATGCATTAAAATGCTAAAGGAAGAACTTGATGTCCAGAAAGGAATTATTGATGACTAGGATGCTAGGATTCTTCAATTGAATCAAGCCTAAACCTCCTTTCTTCAAAATGAACTTGTTTTACCTCAGAAGTCAAGGTTAGAACCTCTGAGTTTTGGTGGTTGGTATAGGAGGATATTCCTTCATTCATTCGTGCTTTACTTCTATGGATTAAGGTGATGTCAATGCCGCAGCGCAGACAATTGCTATTCAGCTCTGCCTTCAACATACATGCTTGGAGATGAAGGAAAAATATGAGGATGCATTGGAAGGGAAGAATGTCCGTTACTCTTACCGTGATGTACAACATCATGTGTTGGATCGGTTTACAAGCATGATAACTCACAAGTACTCCTTGTTCTAGCTTTTAGAAGTAGATTTTGTGGATGTGAATCTTTTGAAGGAGAAGTTGGGTGCTTTGGATCCCTCTTTGAATCTCGATGGTGCTTCTGGAAATGTTAAACATGTCGATGTTCATGCATCTTTTCCTTTTATTTCTTCTTCTCCTTTTTTTTTGTAATCTCACGTGGACACTTGTATGCCCATGTTGGCCTTCCTTAATCTGCTTCAATTTTCTCCTTTTGTCTATTTGTTAGATTTGAAATAATTTTTATTATGAGGACCCAGACTTAGTCCTTTTGTATTACCCTCTATGTTATAAGTTACAAACTTATGGCTTAGACTGAACATATGCTGATTAGCCATATGTTCGTGATGGGTTCCAATACCAGTTAGGTAGTTCTTTTTGACTTCATAATCGATACGCAATCGTGAAAATGACTCTTTTACCTCAAACATTTCAATTTGAGATGAGGCTTTTGCAATTTTCAAAATTATAGTTCGAAGAATTTGTATTTTGTGACCATGATGTACTAAATTTACCTATGAAAAAACTTGTACTGAACTATAAGTTACAAACTTATGGTTCAGTGTATATATGTACACCATCAGGTCATGATGTGGCAGATCATACTGTGAAAACCTGAAATTTCTTTTTGTACAAGCCATTCAATTCAATCAAAGTCAAACTTATTTATTCTCTCTTTTAGCTTTGTTTAGGGTCTATTTAAGTGTTCCAAGCCTAGTACAATCAAGGTTGAGGCTTAAGGATGAGTTACCAAAGTCATAAAGTTGCATCTCGCGCCAAACACTCCTTCAAGAGGAGTGTACGGCCGTACACATGGATGTACGACCGTACACCCCCTCATGACCGTACACTCTCATCTATATAAGTGATACCTAGTCATTTCTCAACACTTTACACACTCCAAAGCCAAGATTTTGGGTTCTCTCTCTCTCTCTCTCTCTCTCTCTCTCTCTCTTTCTCTCTCTCTACTACCATCAAAATTCTCACATAGATCTTCAAAGATGTAAGTGTTTCCTACCTTGATTTGTTGCTACATTGCTTTAACCAGTGACGAATCCATGTTTTCATCCCATTAATTTCTTCTTTGGCTAGATCTTCATCTTTCACCAAGAACACACACTAGTTCTTAGTGGCTGTAAACCCCCATCAAGCTTCCAAATCATGAGTAACTACTTCCTATGTTTGTCATCTGCTACAAATACTTGTTTTTCACCTTAAAATCGACCATCTTAGCAAGAACATGAAGGGTGTACAGCCGTAAACCATGTGTATGGCCGTACACACCTCAAAGGGGCCGTAAACCCTTGTTGATGGTCATTGATGGCCTTAAACTCTCATTAAAGTTAAGCATGGGACTTAGAACACTTCCTTGGTGCTAGAAAGGACCTTAAAACACCCTTTTTGCATACTTCTTCCATGAGTGTACAACCATACACAACATGACCATACACACCATGACCGTACTCCCATGTGGCTGTACACACAACGGTCGTACACCCTATGGCCGTACACCCCTTAGTGTGGCCATGAACCTCCCTTATTCAATCACATGTGATTTTAACACTTAGTTTCAAGTGTTTCTTAGTTCCTAGTGTGGTTCCCTATCATAAATAGTTGTGATATACACTAATTTGATGCACATATGTGTTATTATATGCTAAATAGGATCCGTTTGTGTTCAAGACTTCACTTGACACTCAACATTCCATATCGATCTTACCTTCAAACCACTCACTTCAGGTGAGTTCATACCCCTACGCTTTTATAATTTTTAAATGTTTGTAGGGGGATACAAGCCAAACATAAATGATTTTGTGAAACTTATACAAAAAGGATTTTGAACAAACTTAACTCGGATGCAATTGATATAATCATACAGTTTCTATACTTTTATAGATACTTTATCCCTTTTGTACTATGCTGAGCATAAGGGAAGTTTTCATCATAAACATAGAACTTTCAATTCAAAACATGAATTGAATGCACGAACGAACATATAAACTATAATAGGTATGGTTTATGGAAAAATTTACACATAAATGTACAATTCATAGATTCAATGCAACCAGGCATATAAATTATTAAATGTGTAGTTTATGAAACATATGAAAGTAAGTTAAATTCAATGGAGTCATTTTACTCTGCATGTAATCGTTAGTATAGCATTTTATGAGTGAGCATTCTTCGCGTACTTACCTAAGTACTAGAAAAAGTCTTGAGATTATAACTAGAGTCTCCTGGAGGTGGAACGTGAGTTTGTGTATAGATATATACGAGACTGACAATCCTGTACCATAACTGCGAGCTACAGTTAGGCCAGCAGGCCTGGGTGACAATGTCATTTCGATTCCAATGCCTGAAGAACGTCGTTCAGGCAATTCAATGGTCAAGTGTGGTTATAACAACTCATAAATTTGGTACTAAGAAATTACGATTAATGTATGAACGGTAATAAATTTAATTAGTTTTATTTTAAAGTAATACGACTACTATACATATATTACGGTTTTCAGAGTTTTCCAAACCTACTATACATACTGGTGATAATCAGAGTTTTTCCTATAAACAGAGGTTCTTATTCAATCAAACAATGCACAATACATTCAATGAGATTCAGTAACAAATACATACGCTAGAAAATAATGGATTTTCTTGGAAGCATAAAAATACATTTATTGATTCGTTAACCGATTTTCCTCTTAAAACATGCTTATGAACTCACCAGCTTTATGCTGATACTCTTTCAAAACTGCTTGTATTCTCAGGAAATCAATAGACAGGTACCTCCTGGAGTTTTGAGAAGACGGAGTGTATAGAGTCTCGTCTTTTTCTCTTGTCATGCTTTTTTTGGTGTCTATAAACATGAATCAAACTGATGTAAATATTTTTACTTAATTAATGTAATGGTTGAGCTTACTTTGATTACTGTAATGCAATGGTTGTGATACTACATATGATGTCATCCACCCCCAAACGTTTCCGCCGTTCCGGTTCCGAAGTGATCTGGACTAAAAGTATACTTTTTAAAATATAAGTATTTTATAAGAAGTATACAAGTATACATACATATCAGAAAACAATTTCATGAGTAGAACAAAACAAAAGTATTTGGATGTTGGACACTGCAGTTAAACCTGAACAGTTATGTAATCATGTCTAGGGTCAATATAGTCTGATCAACTATATTTATTCGAGACACGACCAACATGTGTTTGGGAGTGACTGGGGTGTTGCAGCAGGCCTAAAACTTACCAAGTATATATACATCAAGCATCAATAGAACAAAACGTACAACTTAAAATACTATAGGAGTATTTTAGCTAGAACTGAATGCATTGTAGAGATTCATTCCAAGTATTGCTACTTATCCCTTCCTAGCAATAGTTTATTTGTATTAGTAAAATTTCCTTGTTTATCGCTTAGTAGAACACTTTATCTATCAGGCTGAGATATATCTTGTTTCATATCTCTTGATTCAAACCTAGGGGACTTACCATCCTCTTCTTCCTGATTATTTTTAGAACAAGATGCCTCCAAAGAAAAGACCCAACAGAAAGAACAACAATCCCCCAACAGATCCGATGCCACCATCTCCTCAGTTCAATCCTGCCATGTTCCAGGCAGCAATTACGGCCGCTGTGGCTACCACGATGTTGCAGATAAATTCTGGCGGTTCTAGCGGGTCAGGAAGTTATGCCCATCCACTTAATCTCGATGGAAGTCAGGGACATCAGAAGGAGTGTTCCTACAAGGACTTCGTGAATGCGAAACCTAAATCCTTCGATGGCAATTGAGGTGTTATTGCCCTAACTTGCTGGATTGAGAATATCGAATCAGTCTTTGAGATTTGTGCGTGCTCCGAAGAAAACAAGGTGAAGTTCGCCGCCTGCACCTTCACCGATAGAGCACTAACCTGGTGGAATGGTTGAGTTAAATCCCTAACCCTGCCAGTAGCAAATGCTATGGGTTGGGAGAGCTTGAAGGAGCTTATGCTAGCTGAAATACTACCCAAGGGGCGAGATGCAGAAGTTAGAGCACGAGCTCTGGAACCTAAAGATGAAGGGTTTTGACATTGCTACATACACAACTAGATTCTGCGATCTGGTTCTTCTATGTCTGGGAATGGTCACCCCAGAAAGCAAGATGATAGAAAGATACATTTGGGGATTGACGCCCCCAAGTCAAGGATATGTCTTGGCTGCTAAGCCTACCATTTTTGACAGCGCCAAGTGTCTGGCACAGACCTTGATAGATCATGGGGTTGACCTGGATAAAGTAACAGCCGCTCCTGATCCACCAAAGGAGAGTGCTGGGAAGAAGAAATTTTAGAACAAGCATAAGGGCCAGTCTTCGTAGGATCCCTCCAAGAATCAACAAATAGTGGCGGTCCACGCTGCTACTACTCCTGCTATAGTTCCCACTACTCCAAAAACTCTGAGTCGCTATGCTGGAAACCTACCATTGTGCAACAAATGCAACTTCCATCATTTGGGAGTTTGTAGAGAAATTCAATGCAACAACTGTGTCAGAAAAGGGTGTACATCGCGATTCTACAAGACACCAGTTCAACCGACCAATTAGGTTGCTGAAGCGGGCATGGGTCAGGCCTGTTATGGTTGTGGAGAGGTTAGACACTTCAAAAGAAATTGTCCCAAGGCAACAACGGGTGGTAGCATAGGGAGGGCGTTGGCAATGGGTCAGGAGGAGGCAGTTGCTGATCCCACGGTTGTTACGGGTACGTTCCTCCTTGACAACTCTTATGCATGCATTGTTTTCAATTTTGGTGCAGAGAGGAGTTTTGTTAGTCATGCATTCAAATGACTACTCAAATGTAAATCCCAAACTTTAACCGAAACATTTATTGTCGAGATGGCTAACAGAAAGAAAGAGAACACTAACGACATATTCATAGGCTGTACCCTTACCTTAAATGACCATTCCTTTCCATTCGACCTTATGTCTGTTTCCATAAAAAGTTTCAATGTCATTATCAGTATGGATTGGTTGAGCCCCAATCATGTTGATATCCTTTGCTACGAAAAAGCCATCCGTCTCAATCTACCCGCAGGCGAAACCCTCATAGTCTACGGTGATAAACTCAGCTCGAACCTTCGTATCAATTCCTGCATTCAGGCTCAGAAATATCTGCGGAAGGAGTGCTATGCATTTCTCACCCATGTTGTTAACGAAAAGCAGGAAGTTAAAGACCTCGAGAGCATCCCCGAAGTCTGCAACTTTCCTGATGTCTTCTCCGAAGATCTTCCAGGAATCCTTCCTGAGCGCCAAGTCGAGTTTCATATTGACTTAATCTCTGGAGCTACTCCTGTAGCTAAATCCCCATACCGTTTAGCGCTAGCAGAAATGCAAGAGTTTTCCAGCTAGCTCAATGAGCTACTCAGCAAAGGATTCATAAGACCGGGTTCGTCACCCTGGGGAGCCCGGTCTTGTTTGTGAAAAAGAAGGATGGATCCTTTCGGATATGCATTGATTATCGCGAATTGAACAAGCTTACCATCAAGAACCGCTATCCCTTTCCCAGAATTGACGACCTCTTTGATTAACTTCAGGGAGCCAGTTACTTCTCGAAAATAGACCTAAGATCAGGATACCATCATTTGCAAGTTCATGAGAATGATGTCCACAAGATAAGCATTCCGAACTTGTTATGGAGACTACGAGTTTATAGTAATGCCCTTTGGTCTAACCAACGCACCGGCGGTATTCATGGATCTGAAGAATCGGGTGTACCGACCGTTCCTAAACAAGTTTGTAATCGTTTTCATCGATGATATACTTGTCTACTCACTGAGCGAGGAAGATCATAGACAACACCTGAGGCTAGTATTAAAAACACTAAGGGCGGAGAAAATCTATGAAAAATTTTCAAAGTGCGAATTCTGGATCAGAAAATTAACCTTCCTTGGTCACGTGGTTAACGAGGAAGGCATACACATGGACCCTTCCAAGATCAAGGCGATTGAGAATTGGTCAGCACCGAAGACACCCACAAAAATCCGTCAATTCTTGGGTCTCGTTGGCTATTATCGCAGATATATCTAGAATTTCTCCAGAACTGCCAAGCCTTTAACCACCCTGACCCAGAAAGGTGTAACCTTTAGTTGGGGAGAAAAGCAAGACTCTGCATTTCAAACATTGAAGCAGGACATATGCAACACACCTATTTTGTCCCTATTCGAACGGACAGATGACTTCGTTGTCTACTGTGATGCATCCAATCAGGGCCTAGGCTGTGTGCTCATGCAGCGAGGAACGGTTATTGCATATGCCTCAAGACAGCTGAAAACACACAAAGTCAATTATACAACTCACGATCTAGAGTTGGGAGAAGTGGTATTTGCATTAAATATATGGAGACATTATCTCTACAAACCAAGTGCACTGTCTTCACCGACCATAAAAGCCTACAACATATCTTTGATCAGAAAGATTTGAACATGAGGCAACGACGATAGGTAGACCTGCTCAGTGATTATTAGTGCGAAATACGCTACCATCCTGACAGGGCCAATGTGGTAGCGGATGCCCTAAGCCGAAAAGAGTATTTAGGTCATAGAATGAAGGCACTAACAATGACTATCCATTCCCATTTATCCGCTCAAATTAGAGAGGTTCAGTTGGAAGCCTTAGAACCAGAGAACATGTCGGATGAAGCCTTGAGAGGAATGGAAAAGAATTTAGAGGTCAAAGGAGACGAAGTTTACTATTTCATGAACCGGATCTAGACCCCGAGGCACCGTGATTACAGGGAGGTTGTCATGAACGAATCTCACAAGACTAGATACTCCATTCATCCAGGTTCATATAAGATGTATCTGGATCTCAAACAACTCTATTGGTGGCCGAACATGAAAGAAGAAATCGCTACCTTCGTGGGCAAGTGCCTAACTTGCGCCAAGGTGAAGGTTGAATATCAAAAGCCCTTAGGTCTTCTTCAACAACCAGAAATACCTAAGTGGAAGTGGGAAAGGATTACGATGGATTTCATCACAAAGTTGCCCACTTCCCCGAGTGGGCACAATGCCATCTGGGTAATTGTCGGTCGATTATCTAAATCAACTCACTTCCTGCTAATTGATTAGAAAACTTCAAAATGGAGAGACTTACACAAATCTACATACAAGAGATAGTTTGCCTACATGGTGTGCTTGTGTCCATTATCTCCGATCGAGATAGTAGATTCACCTCGAAATTCTGGCAGTCTCTACAGAAGGCTCTTGGAACTAAGCTGGATATGAGCATATCTTATCATCCACAACAGAAGGGCAGAGTGAGAGGACCATTCAGACATTGGAAGACATGTTGAGAGAATTTGTCATAGATTTTTGTAATTCATGGGACATCCATATACCCTTAGTCGAATTTTCCTACAACAACAGCTACCATACCAGCATCAAAGTTGTGCCGTTCGAAGCCCTCTATGGCCGTAAGTGCAGATCCCCTCTATGATGGGTTGAGGTGGGCGACACACAGCTAGTTAAGGGTCAAGTCCCCGATAGCACTCTCACTAGCCCAAAAATAATCCGAGAGACTACTAAAAAGACCGTACAAATTCGGGAACGACTAAAAGCTTCAAGAGATAGCCAAAAGAGCTTCGTCGATAAGAGACGAAAACCCTTGGAGTTCCAGGTTGGCTACCGTGTTCTTATGAAGGTCTCACCCTGGAAAGGCATGATATGCTTCAGAAAGCGTGGAAACCTGAATCGAAGATACATTGGACCATTCGAGATCCTCGCTAGGATCAGTGCCATAGCATACAAACTTCGTTTACCACAAGAGCTTAACAACATCCAACCTGTCTTCTACGTCTCAAATCTTAAAAATTGTTTATCCGACAAGACCCTAGTGATCCCTCTCGATGAGATCGAGATCAACGAGAACCTTAACTTCGTGGAAGAACTAGTCGAAATCATGGATCGGGAGATCAAACGAATGAAACAAAGTTGCATACCAATAGTGAAGGTTCGCTGGAATGCCAGGAGGGGACCTGAGTTCACTTGTGAGAGCGAAGATCAGATGAAACAAAATATCTTCATCTCTTTTCGAGTCCATGATTTGTATTCTATGTTTGAATTTCTGGAGGGAATTCCCTTTAACGAGGGGATGATGTGACAACCCGAAATCTCTTTTTGTACAAGCCATTCCATTCAATCAAAGTTAGAATCATTTCTACTATCTTTTAGCTTTGTTTAGGTTTTGTTTAAGTGTTCCAAGCCTACTACAATCAAGGTTGAGGCTTAGGGATGAGTTACCAAAGTCATAAAGTGGCATTTCGGGCCAAACACTCATTCAAGAGGAGTGTACGGCTGTACACATGGGTGTACGTCCATACACCCCCTCATGGCCGTACACTCTCACCTATATAAGTGATACCTAGTCATTTCTCAACACTTTACACACTCCCAAGCCAAGATTTTGGGTTCTCTCTCTCTACTACCATCAAATTTCTCACCTAGATCTTCAAATATGTAAGTGTTTTCTACCTTGATTTGTTGCTACATTGCTTTAACCAGTGATGAATCCATGTTTTCATCCCATTAATTTCATCTTTGGCTAGATCTTCATCTTTCACCGAGAACACCAAGAACACACACTAGTTCTTGGTGGCTGTAAACCCCCATCAAGCTTCCAAATCGTGAGTAACTACTTCCTATGCTTATCATATGCTAGAAACACTTATTTTTCACCATAAATTGACCATCTTAGCAAAAACATAAAGGGTGTATGACCGTAAACCACGTGTACGACCATACACACATCAAAGGAGCCGTAAACCCTTGTTGATGGTCATTGATGGCCTTAAACTCTCATTAAAGCTAAGCATGTGACCTAGAAAACTTCCTTGGTGCTAGAAAGGACCTTAAAACACCCTCTTTGCATACCTTTTCCATGAGTGTACAGCGGTACACACCATGATCGTACACACCATGACCGTACACCAATGTGGCCGTACACACAATGGTCGTAAACCCCATGGCCGTACACCCCTTAGTGTGGCCGTGAACCTCCCTTATTCAATCACATGTGATTTTAACACTTAGTTTCAAGTGTTTCTTAGTTCCTAGTGTGGTTCGCTATCATAAATAGTTGTGATATACACTAATTTGATGCATATATGTGTTATTATATGCTAAATAGGATCCGTTTGTGTTCAAGACTTCACTTTACACTCAACATTCCATATCGATGTTACCTTTGAACCACTTACTTCAGGTGAGTTCATACCCCTACGCTTTTATGATTTTTAAATGTTTGTAGGGGGGATACAAGCCAAACATAAATGATTTTGTGAAACTTATACAAAAAGGATTTTCAATAAACTTAACTTGGATGTAATTGATATAATCATACAGTTTCTATACTTTTATAGATACTTTATCCCTTTTGTACTATGCTGAGCATAAGGGAAGTTTTCATCATAAACACAGAACTTTCAATGCAAAACATGAATTGAATGCACGAACGAACATATAAACTATAATAGGTATGGTTTATGGAAAAATTTACAAATCAATGTACAATTAATAGATTCAATGCAACCAGACATATAAATTATTAAATGTGTAGTTTATGAAACATATAAAAGTAAGTTAAATTCAATGGATTCATTTTACTCTGCATGTAATCGTTAGTATAGCATTTTATGAGTGAGCATTCTTCGCGTACTTACCTAAGTACTAGTAAAAATCTTGAGATTATAACTAGAGTCTCCTGGAGGTGGAACGTGAGTTTGTGTATAGATATATACGGGACTGACAATCCCGTACCATAACTGCTAGCTACAGTTAGGCCGACAGGCCTGGGTGATAATGTCATTTCGATTCCGAAGCCTGAAGAACGTCGTTCAGGCAATTCAGTGGTCAAGTATGGTTATAACAACACATAAACTTGGTACTAAGAAATTATGATTAATGTATGAACGGTAATAAATTTAATTAGTTTTATTTTAAAGTAATAGGACTACTATACATATTAAAGTTTTCAGAGTTTTCCGAACCTACTATATATACTGGTGATAATCAGAGTTTTTCCTGTAAAAAGAGGTTTTTATTCAATCAAATAATGCACAATACATTCAATGAGATTCAGTAACAAATACATATGTTAGAAAATAATGGATTTTCTTGGAAGCATACAAATACAATTATTGATTCGTTAACCGATTTTTCTCTCAAAACATATTTATGAACTCACCAGCTTTATGCTGATACTCTTTCAACACTGCTTGTATTCTTAGGAAATCAGTAGACAGGTACCTCCTGGAGTTTTGAAAAGACAGAGCGTATAGAGTCTCGTCTTTTGCTCCTATCTTACTTTTTGGTGTCTATAAACATGAATCAAACTAATGTAAATATTTTTACTTAATTAATGTAATGGTTGAGCTTACTTTGATTATCGTAATGCAATGGTTGTGATACTACATATGACGTCATCCACCCCCGAATGTTTCTCCCGTTCCGGTTTGGGGGTGTGACACATACCGATGTTAAAGTTTGTACTGAACTATAATTTAAAAACTTATGGTTTGAAGTATATATTTACATGCTCGGGTCATGATGTGGCAGATCATATCGTTGTTAAAGTACTGAACTATAAGTTACAAACTTATGGTTCGAAGTGTATATGTATATCATCGGGTTATGATGTGTTGGATCATACCGATTTTACAGTTTGTACTGAAATATAATTCTAGTCATATACACATTGTCAAGTTATGATATGGCAAGCAAAATCATGATATATTTCATTCAAGAGTACAATCGTGCTGCATACAAAATACAATAGCCCCCTAATGACATGAAATTCTTAACTCGTGTCCTACTGTTGTGCTTGCTTGTTCCTCAGTGCTTCAAAAGTGGAATTTGCATAGGTTTTGCATATTCCATGTTCTTGGTAATCAGAATATGTTCATATTTGCAAGAATATACGAACCATTTTGTCTAGCTTCAACAAAACAATATGGCCCTTCCTAGTTCGGTCTTAACTTTCCAATGTGTTCTTTTTTACTGGCTTCATTCTTTTGAAAGACCAATTCTCCTACGTTACATGCTCCTCCCTTTACTCTTGCATTGTAATATCGCTCCATCATCATCGTATAGCCTGCTTGCCGTATGGCTCCATCTACCCTTCTTTCTTCTAAAAGATCAGATTCGGTATAAGGCCCACCCCGTTCATGTTTTCATGAGGATTCCTGGTTCGTGTGCTTCGTATAGTGACCTCTATCAAGATAACTGATTATGTTCCATATACCAGGTTGAAAGGCATTTCCTTAGTTGATGTTTGTGTCGTTGTTATGTAGGACCATAACATATTTTGTAACTCATCTACTCAGTATCCTTTGGCTTTCCCCAACCTTTTCTTTATCCCTTTTACCGAGGTATGATTTGTGACATCCACCTACCTATTCACCTGTGGGTATGCCACCGAAGTGAAGTTTTATTTGATTCCTTTTCCTCGACACCGACTTTTAAAAGGATTTTCTGTAAACTGCTTCCCATTGTCACTGATGATGGTATGTGGAAGACCAGAATGGCATACAATCTACTTCCAAACAAATTTTATTATGTTCTTTCCATAGATTACAACTACTGCCTCAACTTCGACCCACTTAGTGAAATAGTCAACTCCTACAATAAGGAATTTCAACCTTCCTAGTACTTCTGGGAGTGACCCAAAAATATCAATTCCCACTGAAAGAAGTTCCATGGACTGGTAATACTTATCATCACCGTTGGTGGTATTGTAGGGACGTTCGAGTGTATTTGCCTGTCATGACACTTGGCTTTGAATGCGTTCGTATCTTTAGTTATCGAAGGCCAAAAGTAATGTTCGTAGGATTTTGTGAGTGATCACCCTCGAACCCGCATGTGCACCATAGAATACCCCTTTCGATACAAGTTCTCTCCATACATAGTATAGTTTGGCGTATTTACTCGTATTGTTTTGCTTCCTTACCATTTTCAGGCAGTATTCTATTTTTGAGGAGAATGATGTATGGTTTCATCCATTAGCCTTCTTCTTCTGATAAATCCATCTCCTTTATGGCTACTCCTTCGATGTTCCCTTTTGATAACATTTCTACTAAAACCCTTTTAGAAAGATAACAGAACAACATCGATGCTAGCTTACTCAAGGCATCTGCGTCTTTTCTTCATGATCTCCATTGCATGATTTTAAACTTTCAAAACTTTTAAATCCATTCTTTGGATCGAGTGAGGCATTTTCATATGTGTGTCTCCTTAGATTCATAGTCACCTTTGATTTGATTCACCAGTAGCGTCAAATCACTAAATACTTTTAAGTCCACACATTCATAATTCTTGCCAAACTCAGTCTTACAAGTAAGGCTTCATATTCCGCCTCATTATTTGAACATTTAAATCTAAACAAGAGTGCATAAGTCGACCTATCTCCTTGTGGACTGGTGATAATAATCCATGCTCCAAAACCTTCTTTTCTTGATGCTCCATCTGCATACAACGTTCAACACCCCAAAGTGTTTTAGTTCGGTAGTTGTAGATTGCTAACGTTATCATCTGTAGGTACTGAGGGGTGTTCGGGGTCATCAGGCATTTCTTTCAGTAAATACACCAGAGCATGACCTTTGATGCTAGCTCTAGGTTTGTAAACTATATCATGCTCACCAATTCAATTTCCCATTTCATCAAGCGTCCTGATCACTCTGGATGCATCAAGATTTTCTTCAAGGGTTGATTCGCTAGCACTAATATTGGGTGTGCTTGAAATACCCACGTAAACGTATTGTTGCATGAACTAGAGACGAAACTAGCTTTTCTACCATCAAGTAGTTCTTCTTAGCTCCCTGTAGTACTATACTAATGAAGTATACCATAACCTGTTTCTTATCTCTCTCTAGTAATAACACCAAGCTGATTACTTCTTGACTTGTCGAGAGGTATATGGTAAGCGCCTTCCCTATGTTAGTGATGGGTTTTGAGCATTCTAACACTCCTATGGTGTACATGCAACCCTAGAAACCTTGGATCTATGTTTTCTCTATTATACATGCAAATAAGATATTTCCAAGGTTCTCATCCTAACTAGCATACCAAGAGGTACTTGTATTATAAAACTTGGTGGGATGACATACCTTTTTCTTGTTGTTGATTCCTTTAAGCTTCAAGAGCCTAGCACCAATAATGTGGATGCCTCAAGTGGAATCACAAATCACCAAAACACCTTGGAAAACTTGAGAGAATAGTAATTACAATAGAAATTGGCCCACTCTTGTTTACTCACACACTAGTGCCATTTCATGTGCCAAAGACCTCTTTATATAGTATGGAGGATTAGGGTTACATTCATGTAAACCCTATTACCCATCACCTTTCATTTCCATAGGATCCATGGATTAAAAACTCCATGGACTATCCATGCGAGCTTAGCCCATCCAAAATGAACTTGGCCCATTATATATATATATATATATATATATATATATATATATATATATATATATATATATATAAGAGTCCATATTTAATTAGTTCCTTTTTATCACTAAGCTAATTCTAAATTAATTCTTGATCAATACTAATTAAATAATATGATTTCATATTAATATATTATAACTTATAATATATTAATAAACCATAGACATACTATTCTCAAAAGACTATCCATACAAATTGTTTTGGTGAAGTGCAACCTAAATGGACCATGCTGCTCTCGAGTTGAGTACATACCAATAATAGTTATGGGCTTAGACATCTAATCCAATAGTCTCCCACTTGGATAAGTCTAAAACTATTATTCAAGTATGACTCCAAGATCCCGACTAGTAATCGTAGCTCTTAAAGCTGCTGCCAAACACTGACCTAGCCAAATGACGTGTGCATTAGATAAGGGATCATATATTCCTCCATTGTAGATATCATATGGACTAATACATGGATTATAATCATTTTCTATGTCCATTTGTTGTTTCACGATTTCCGATTTATGACAACTGACTAATTGAACAAATCAAATCAGTCCAGGCTTGGCATGACCGAAGAAGAAAAGAGGATATGGTCTGTAGTTTCTTGACCATCTTCTTTACCTGATGTTCTTCAAAGGGGAATCCAAATGGCCTAGGCCAAAACTTTCCTCACCGCTCAAGCTTTCCGAGCCACTCCTTCAATGTTACCACCAATTCCGGCTCCAAAGATTGATCCTATTAACCAAGGTTCCCCACTCCGAATCCCTGATGTCATTTTAGAAGAACCTCTTCCGACGCCCACCCCGGAACTTGTCATTGATGAGAACATGGCGCATGTCATCTCTTCCCTAACGAATGACAAAGGCCAGAAACCCATCACAACTGAACATCATGCCTTCCACTCTAGATCTCCCCCAAAGCAAAAATTTGGATGGTCTCAGGAGGAAATCAACAAAGCTTTAGAGGATAGCATTCGGATCCGAGCTCTTAAGGATAATCCTGATCCGATGTGTGGAATATCTCTTCTATGCCGCAAAGGCATTCTTCGTGATTCTGATATAGTACCTTTCATGTACTATGATCTTCCAGCAAATGATTCCGAACAACTCGACCTTCCTCTCTCTCTCTTTCTCCATACATTAAGTTCGCTCCTCTTCACCCAAATGACGATCTGGAGATGATTATCCAGACTGTGCAAGAAAGATTAAAAACCTTCGACTCCAAGAACGCACAACCTCAAAAGGAAGTGTGGACAAGGAAAAGGATAACAACGATACAAAGGTTCGGAAGAAAGATTTTGGTGAAATTTGAACTCAATTGTCCTTTATTCTGATATCAAATCATCCAGAACAAACCAACATACCTCACCATCACCGATACTAACTTCCCGACAATGAATACGAATGACATTCTCACTTTAGCTGCTCACTTTCGAGGACTTCAAAATGATGATATCAACATGGGTTCCTACCATTCTGCTCTGAGCTTCCTCAAAGATTATATCGCGGAATTTTGTCAATGCGACTATGAGTTGGCTCATCTGTTCAGAACTGAAGATTTTGTTGCAAAGATTGATTATGTGCTTCCTGAAGCTGAATTGCTTGCTGATGGACCAACTGATGAACCAGTTCTATGATTTGTCTACACAACAAAAAAGACAAACAAGAAAGACTTTTTCAGAGTCCTTGATAAACACCTGGTTCCTACCAAAGCTCTTCGGATGTTCATCAGCCGTGCGTCCAAGTGTGAAGTTCCAGAACAAGTGAAAGCAAAGTTTATGAGTCAGTTGACCTGGTACATCAAAGTCCGAGAATGGTTGTTCCGAGCCTACACGTTCATCAAGGAAGAAGCGAACTAAGCTGACTTGATTGTTAAGTTCACTTAGGGGAGATTATTGGAACCTGAAAGTGAACCTTTAGCAATCCTAAATCCTTTTGTCAATTCTGAAGTCAGCTGTAGTTCCGAAGTGAAGTCTGCTCCGGAATCTGTTTGTGTCAAGACCTGATGTGAAGTTCATGATGTGAAGAAAGAGAGTGAAGGCATTCTAGAATGAACTTTGTGTCCGAAATGTTTGATGTTCCGGAATCTGTATTTTGTCTTTATGAATTAAATGTATTTGTCATTTAGTTTGATTTAACTTGTCATAGGACTTAGTCTTTTTGTCAACACGGATATTCAGAGTGTCAGATGTAACTCTTTTATCCAGTCCCATGTATGTAATCGGTTAGTACCATGTACTTCATTCTCCTACTTATAGGAGCATTCAATGTTAAATCAAACGACGGATTGCCAAAAACTTTTAGCAAATATTTCATTTACTTCACTCTCTTTACAACATTCACTTTGTTCTTCATTTATTAACTTTAATTTGATCTTAATTCTCATTCCTCACTTACGGCTTGAATATTTGTTGAATATATTAACTCAGACTTGTCTGGAACATTTATTAGTAAGAAGACATTTATCTTAAGTATTAACTCACGATTTGAGTTTTGAAACCTTGTCCCTGCGCATCAGATCAACTTGTTCTCTCAAATAATTTTTAGGGTCTCGAGGAAATTTTCTAGATCTTATCGTGTTTCCTTTATTCTGGATTTTTGGGAGTATGTGTCGTATGCCTCCTTCCTATATGGTTGAAAATAGTCCTGATGTCTACCTTGCACCCTCTGAGTGAACCGCTTGTTTAAAAATATTTGGGAGTGGTTATCGGCTCCTGATCCTTGATGTTGTCTTGCACAATCATCTTGCTTGCCACCTCAATGAACCATTTTTCCTTCCATTCTTGCTATTTCTGTGCTCTCTGCTTCTCACCTTAAGAACTGATTGACCTTACATATCATACCTTCTACATTCAACCGATCTCTCCCCACCAGCTTTCAAAATTGATCACCTTCTATTAGGCCATAAGTAAATGCCAGTATTATCATGGCGTCATCTCTTGCCGACATTCTTCGACTGCTTTTGTTAAATCGTTTGAAATAGACCCCGTTAGATTCCCATACTCTTTCCCGGGACAACGCTCGAACAATTAAGTTAGTAGAGGCCATGATAAGGTTAATAAAATATACTCTAAAATGAAATAAGTGAGTGGTTGTTAGTGTACCTTTTAGGAGTGAGTCGGACCACCTATTTATAATTAGAGTAGAAACATGCTGACCATCATTTATACCGAACTGATCCGATGTCATGACACTTTTATGGCTGTATGCCCGAGGGTACAAATAGAAACACTTGGAAACCGTTATACAACTCTTTCTTGTAAGTATAAGGTTCTATCAGTCACTCTTATGCAGATGTTCCTGTTTCTTTGAGTTCCCATGTACTATGTGCACTGTGGTGACATCACATACTACTTTCGTCGTTCTTCTCCTATGTTTGGTACTAAACATGTTTTGGGATTTCACACACACTTTTGGGGTTATACAGGGTTCGATAGTTCGGTAATTCTGAGCGTATAAGGTCAATGATTAATCCTATACCATATTAGTACATATGCACATTTTTTGAATATATATATATATATATATATATATATATATATATATATATATATATATATTAAAAATGCATTTTTTAAAGTCTTTTTTAAATCTTATTTTCTAAATATAAGTTATATTTTCATATATATATATATATATATATATATATATATATATATATATATATATATGCATTAAAAATGCATTTTTAAAGTCTTTTTTAAATCTTATTTTCTAAATATAAGTTATATTTTCATATATTTGATTTTTTTAATTTTTTAATTTTTAAAATTTTTTCTAGTTGTTTAATTTTTTTTAATTAGCGAAAATATTCCCTACGTTTTGAAAATAATATTTGAAAAAATAATTTTTCAAAAAATTTATTTTTAATGCATATTCATATTTTTTTTGTTAGATGCATTGTTTTAAAAAGCATATGCATATGCATATCCACATTTATTAAAAAAACATTTTTAATGCCTCTATATGCATAAGGGTAAGCATATGCATATGCATATACATATGATAAGCATATGCATAAGAAAATTATGATTATGCTTATGTATATGCATATGCATAAGAATAAGTATATGAAATATGCATATGAATAATTATACGCATATGCATATGCATATAAGTATATGAACATATGAATATGAATAACTATATGCAAATGCATATTTATATGAATAAGTATATGTATATACATTAGAATAAGTATATGACCAAACAAACCATCAAAAATACATAGAAGGAATTACCATTTACAACAAGGGATAACCTGAGTAAAAAATTGTAGCTCAAACAAATGGATGAATGGACCATGACCTATATTATGCACTAATCCTACAAAAAATGATTAAAAAAAATTAATAACAGAAAAAAAAGAAAAAGGTGATATTAGAATATATATTATTATACTAGCGTTTCACCTAAATCAAAGAAATATGTGTTTTGTTTGTTGATTCAAGTGGAATCGGAATCGTTGAGTCCATTCCGATGTTCTTTATTTTTCTTAGATGTGCCTTGAGAAACGCCTGATATTTTTCTATTGTTGCCCCTAAAATGTCATTCAAAAGTTTTTCTTGTAGCTAAAGAAAATTATCATATCGTTTACATCGGCCACCAATCTCTTCATAATTTCCATCGAGATATATTACTACCTAGATTTATTCATAATTAGTTTAAATATTCTAAAAAACAACCAACTATGGACAAAATCAAGAGACTTATGTATGAAAAGCATCTAATGACAAAATTTTCCTAGAGAATAATAGAACAAAATGACATGGTTAGTATACCTTTAATATCTCAAAAAGTCATAAACACATTTTTCTCTAGAAAACTGTTTACATTTGTCATTTCGTCTTACATCTTGTTTTTTACTATAACTTCTGATATAATGGTATAATAGTTTCCTAAATGCTTTGAACAATGCCGAGAGGCAATATTTAGAGAAAGACGTGGTTAATATAGTTCAATCAAAAGTTATCCATGTTTGTCATGTACTATAGTATCGTGAGAAATAAATTTTTATAAGGGTCACATTACCTGAAGAATATATATAATAATATTTGAAGTTGTTGAATGGGAAAAATGAGGTCATGAAGCTCTAGTGGGCAAAGGATCTGAAATCTGGTGACTTTCGGAATTACATTAGTGGAATGAGAAAGGATGTGTAGATACGATGGAAGGGTGGTGACATCAGCCACTTTAATTTCTAATGAATAGAGTATGTCTGAAATGGAATGTCAACACCTTTCACGGATTTCCCCAATAAGGTGAGTGTTAGATTGGAGGGCATTTTGGACCATGGATTTGAAAACTTGGTTGAATTGTTATGGGACCCAAAACTCGATAATAAGTTTGGAAAAGATGATTTGGTAGGCCTTACAAACGGAAAACACCGGGACACAGAAATGGAATTGCATTACTCTGAGTCGTTAATCTCTACAAAAGGTGGTCTCACCGTTGACAATTCTACCCTTGAAGGGTCTGTTGTAGCTATCTTTAATGAACCTTCTTTTGTAAGAGCAGAGGAATCAGGTGATGTAGACAAGATACTCGATTAATATCTCTTTTATTTATTGATTGGAAGTGGAGTTATAGCAGGAGGAGTCAAAGCGGGTTCTATTTTCCATGGTGAAACTCTATTTGGATGAGCTATTGTAGATAGTTCATCCCATCGTACCTACACAAGGGTAAAAACGTAAATTCAACATACCAAAAGTCCAGAACATGAAGAAAAAAGTATACAATTAATACCTTCACGGATCACCATTTAGATTCGGGCCATCTTTTTGAACAAATAACCAAGGCATCAATACTATAGAAACCAATCATGTCTCTGATACCACTAATGGGTTTTAGCCATAAGAACATCCTATGTGCTCATGCAAACCCTAATGCTTGGATCTAGGTTTCTCTATTGTACATGCAATTCATCCAAGACTTTAAACCCTAGATCTAGCATACTATTAATCATATTAACATAAGAATAGGGTTTAGATCTTACCTGGATTGTTATGTAGTAATACCAATCTCAAATACTTCTTGCAATGGCTATAGAAAGCTTAGAGTCACAAGTGTCACTCCTCTAATGGCTCACAAACACCAAGAGCAAGAGGATGAAGAATGAGAAGAGAGGAGGCTGCCCAAAACGTCCAGAAACCCTAGGGGAACTCTGAGTCACGTTTTTGGGGCTAAAGGTACTATATATACATGTAGGCTATTAGGGTTTTCAACTAGGAAACCCTAATCTGACTGCTTAAGCCCTAACCAGCCCATGGACCCTTTTAGAATATCCCTTGGACAATTTCTAATGGGTTTCCCCATAGAATTCGTCCAACCTATTATTTCAAGGTGATCCATAGCCCAAATGCAATTATCATATAATTATAGTTCCAGTCCCTTAAGTTTAATTAATAACTTTTAGCCACAAAAATAATTATCAATTAATTCTTGACTAATATTAATTAAACAATATGATTTCTCCTTTAATATATTATTCTCATAATATATTAATAAACCATAATTAATCCTTTATCTCCACAATTCATCCTATCAAGTTGCTTTGGTGAAGGCAACCCAAAAGGATCATGCACCATCGGGTCAAGTACATACCAAAAATAGTTATGGACTTAGACACTAATCCAACAGTCTCTCACTTGGATAAGTCTAATAAGTATTCTGCGTATGACTTCAGATCCTGATCTGCAATCGTAGCTTTCAAAAGCCGCTGTCAACTCTGATCTTATCAGGTACGCTTCCTTTAGATAAGGGATCATATATTCCTCCATTCTAGATATCGTATAGACTGAGACATGGATTTAAATCATTCTCTCTGTCTATGTATTGTTTCCCAATTTCTGATTTATGACGACTGACAACAGACTACAATTGAACACAATAAATTAGTCCCGACTTGGCCAAGCGCTTAAGTGCCATCACTAAATCATCGAGGGACCCAAAGATGTCGCTTTTATCCCACTTTGGATAAAAGGAACGGATAAACTTTGATTCAATGCTTGCTTGCACTCACTTACCGAATCACACACAACAATATGTTTTATGACACCAAGTTACTGGTGCGTTTACATATTATCAATGTGTAACCGACTCGCAAGATACAACTCGCACATCTCAGTTTCAAGAATATAAGATATTATCGTCTCACCAATCACTCATGATAAAATCCATGAAGTGATCCAAGTGAGCGTGGGTTTAATCCAATGCTCAAATCATATTAATAAGCACTCATGAACGTTGTAGCAAACATTTGCTTATGTCTAATACACTTTAGACAATCCACACACCAATTCATGATAGTCTTCATTCATACCTACTTCCAACATATGAACGACTGTGGTCCGTTCGAATAATTTGATTATTCTGAACCAATTTAATTATTCAGGAGGTCAAAAACATGCAAAGTGTAACACAAGAATAATACTAATCCCGTATGGCCCCAAACTCTGGGTATAAATAAAACATTTTATTTAATCACCATATTGATTACTCATTATTTGTTGTTTCGGGTAATCAACTTCTTACTTGAATTCTTACTACACTTGTCCCATGCTCTCAGCATGCACACAATGTTTACCTACGGTCCTTACTTTGTGAAATAGATCAAATGAACACATTTCCAATCATACTCATTTCACAACTCCCAATCCTTATCATAAGTATAAGAATATCAAATTCTTGTTACTTATGCTAGATTCTAACATTTTATGCAATGATTCTTTCGTAAAGTCATAGCTCAAAATCATCAAGACTTGGCTAATCTCTATCAGAAATAATTCTATAGATATGATGTCTCTCACTCAAAGTACATTACTTTGAACATCCTTCTTGCATAAAAGTTTCTAATCTAGACATAGAGTCTCAATATCCAACTCCCAATATGGAAACATTTCCATATTTTCCATATGACAACTCATTCTTAGTAGAATCTTATCTATTCATAATAATGTCGATATGGTCCATCCATTACCATACTTCCAACTACTCACAAGCGACCAATCCTCAGCGAGCTTTAGATTGTCCTTTGATAGTTGTTTAATTATCTTAGTCAAAACCGATTCTTTTCCTTTTTCCCTCTTAATGTGCTAGACATTTGGAAAATTTTATAATGGTAAAATATTATAGCACTTGCAATTGATCCTTTACCCGAAGCGTATGGGACACGATGCATAATGTCTTACATAAAGATCTGATACTTTATCAATCTTTTGCTATAATATTTTATGTGTCACGTTCTCACAATTCGAACTATGAAGAGGGATGCCATAATCATAATCGAAATTTTGAGAACACACTATGTATCCTTGAATAAATTTATTAACATTTCACAACCTAAGCCTTTAGATTTGAAATGAAGCATAGTATTCTCTCCCTTAATTATAGCAAAACAACTATTCAACCCTTACGACTTTGCAAAGTATAACTCTTGTTTTCTATAATTAATATTGCTAACTTGCAATACTTGCCTTAATAATCATACAAGAACAACATTTATGCTCCCACTATCATGATGATTATTATCATTTAAGCATAACACTTATGCTCCCACTAGCTTTGACATGTTTTAGAAAACAACTGAACTTCCAGAAAACAATACTTATTGAATTTCTGAAGTTTATATTTCTAATACCTAATGCTTTGATAATCTTTTATCAAAGCTTCTTAATTTATACACCTTTGCCTTAGATAGCTCATATGTGTGTCTTAAACAATTCAGACTAATTGCCAAATCTCACAATTCTAATTATGAAAAGGGATACCGTAACCATAATCAAATACGAGAATACAATTTTCACAATCACTATCTTTTTAAAATCTCTCTTGGTGAAAGCATTTCCTCACAGTCATCTTCATGAAAGAGGGAATCTTATGACACTTAGATTTTAATGGTGTATGTGTTCCTATCCATGCGAATTTGTCAAAACCAAAGTTTGCGACAAATCCAAACTCATATGGACCGAACTTTCTCAATATTGATTTCTTGCCTCATGGTAACACGAGTGCCCACCATGTCTTCGAAGCAGTTAAGCAGCTCACCCTTTCCTATCAATGTACTTTTCATTGATCAAAGTGCTTGCCTTTTATGCATTTAAATGAGAACTCATAGAACTTACACGCATAATCAACTCAATTGGAACGACACAGAAACAAGATAGTGTCAACACGATAGGTTGTAAACCTCAAGTCGTGTGCTAGCGATGATCGATAAGGTTTATTCTTGATTTGTTCTTGAAACCATTCAAGACCATTGAGACTCCCACTGACTCCTTGACATATAAGATTCTTTTGTCAATAAACATTTCTTGACAAACAAATATTCAAGAGTTAGGGTAGCTTTTATCAAGACAAACCACTTCACAAAATTGGTCCTAGTTGGTCTTTGTCTTCTCCAAGACATCACAACTTTCCAATTTCAAATGTACAAGAATAAAAAAAACTTTTTCAAATTCCACATTTGATGAATGTTATAAACCTTCTTAAGACTTGTCACTCAATGTCACAATCTTAACTCTATGACTTGTTTTGGAACGAAGTATGATTGACTTTTTGATTTAACCATTTCATCAATTCTTGATTCCTCTTCTTAGATATACAATTGCACTAAGACTTACTTAGAGGATCAATTGAGATATGGTTCTTAATCATTAAGACCTATAATAAAACATAATAAAAGGTACCCTCCCTTCTTCTTAAAATAGAGAAACTTTTATCTTTCTGCCTACTTGATTCTTCTTATTCGTTCTGCTATTGATTGAAACTCTCTCAATCAACTCAGAATTACACTTAATCTTATAAGTATAATCATATTTACTTAACCTTAGTAAATCATGTCGAGTATCTTTGTTACTCTTGTGGTGGACTTGATCAACATACAACTTTGTGTACTCGATCTCCTAGTCCTTCATTTGACACTTTGTCAGCGAATTAGTCTAATTTCCAAATATGAAATTTCTCATTCATCATGCAACCAAGTTGTATGATTCCAAGTTTCTATCCAATTGAAACTTGGGCGATGAGAAACTTTCCCTATTTGGTAAATTCTTGACCTTTCCACATATAACATAATTAAGAATCAAATCCATTATTGCTAAGAATAGAAACTTACAAACATCAATTTTTTTCATACACGCCATTGCAAGGATAAATAAATAATATAAAATAAAATTTTATTTTATTGCAGAAATAAATTTGTCCTTACAATGCAATTTAATTTAAAAACTATGTTAATACATATTTCTTAGCAATCTGGTTCTAACTCCAAGTAGTAGCTTAAGATTCTAATCTTCAAGTAATGCGATCGAAATCCATTTCTTCATGATTGGATTCCGCTCACTTCTTCACTTAAGCTTCCTCTCTTTTCTTTGATCCTACAAAACATCGAAATGCAATCTTATCACATCATGTATTAAGAATCTAGAATAGGAACTTAAAAGAGTTAGTTAATGGAATTTACCTAAAGTAGAGCCATACGTTTTGACTCTCCCATCTCTTAGTTCTCTTAGGTAAATGGGGCAGCTTCATCTCCAATGCCCCTTCTCTTGGCAATAAAAGCAAATTGACTCTTTCAGAACAACACATGGAACTACTTCTGACTTTGCCTTGCTCTTATGATCAAACTTTTCGATCATGGCATGCCTTTCGTTGCCATTGCCTATATCCATAGAGGTCTGGAAGGCAGATCCACCAATCAACTTTGCTTTTCCAGTGCGCCAAATCATTGCTGATTCAGCAGCAATAAGCATATAGGTGAGATCGATGAGGGTTACGTCGTGGTTCATCATATAGTACTCTCTTACGAACTCACTATATGAGTCAGGAAGTGACTGAAGAACCCAATCAATAGCCAGCTCCTCACAGACAATAGATCCCAACATTATTAACCTATCAATGTGTGACTTCATCTCTAGGATGTGTGCACACACTGACTATCCTTCTACATGTTTACTTGCCAAAAGGGCTTGAGTGAGTTTGAACTTTTCAATCTTTTGAACTTGTGGGTTAGGGAGAACATTAGGAGGAGGTGGAGGAAGTGAAGCATGATCTCGTGTTCCTCGATCGAATCGTGAAATATCATCTTCATGTGGAAAGCTTGTTCCACAGGATTTGGGAAGACTATAGTTGTCATACTTTGACATCTACAAAACGGGAGAAAATTCAAGTTAGTTGATTGATTGAGTCCTTAATAAATCACCCAAATGAGATATTAAGGCTAAGATCCAACACAATACTCTACAACCTAGAAAAGGGATTTTGTAATCTAGTTGCAGAATATTTGAAGGTAAGTGAATGACGATTCACTAATTTCCACCATGGAAAATGAAAAGGAAATTTAAGTTTTAAATCTATTGAAAATTCCTAGATCTTTTGAGATTCATTGAACTTTTCAATGGCATGTTTAAATCTCGATATGCCCCTCTAGTTTGTGACTGGGATACCGAGGATCACAAAGCGGGTGTAAATAACCATGCAGACTTACATGGTGCCCCCACATGTTACATTCACCTATTCGATGTGCCGGTTAACCACACACGCTCCAC
Source organism: Lactuca sativa (assembly GCF_002870075.4). Classification (NCBI taxonomy): domain Eukaryota; kingdom Viridiplantae; phylum Streptophyta; class Magnoliopsida; order Asterales; family Asteraceae; genus Lactuca; species Lactuca sativa. Next base: position 21,128,446 of record NC_056625.2, on the reverse strand, counting down.
CGAACTATGACAAACATTGAGTCACCCTTTGCTACCTTTGCTTAGAACCATTTAGTGTGCCGGTTAACCACACACGCTCCACTAACGTCTTCGCAAGGGTACAAAGTGTAATTTCATTGAATTGCTTCAATTCACTTTTGCCTAAAGTAACTAAGATTGGGAATTTGTAACACATTTATTTACTTTTGTACTTCATTATACTTATAATAGAAGCTTTCTGTCCTATCCTACCTGTTCGGCTAACGACCCTCCACTAGTCAAGAGTGCGGTGGGTAAGAGTGGATACCCATTCAATCATCATTTTATAGGCAATTTCCTTAAACACCCCTTATAGACTAGCTTCGTGAATGAGGCCTACTAACGGTAAGACTGACTGCTTACTCATACAAATATATAATACTAGACTTTTAATGTTATATATATAGTATAGGGTGTATTTTACACTTTTAAAATACTAGGTGGTCAAATTTAATAATTATACTTTTAATTTAATTAAATTGTAAACCAAAACTTTATGGATTTATTAAATCTCTTTTAATTATACACTTTAATTAATTGATAAAACCATAAGGGTGTGAATTGAACTTTTCAAAACAATACTAGGGTTTTAGAATTTAACATTTCTAAATTAAACTTTTAATTAACTTTTAAATTCCAAAACTTGAGGGCAAGTTTTGAAACATTTCAAAACATCAAGAATCAAATAGCAAATAATTTAAATTAAATAATTAATTAAATGATTATCTAAATTTGACCTAATTTCAATTTCTTACAAGATAAGTTACCCAATTAATACAAATAATCAATCTTTAATCATATAAGTAAGTTTTTATTTAATCAATTGGTAATTATATTTTTTTTAATCAAGGATATACTCAAATATAAGATAAAATTCGAATATTAAAGACCCAAAACAATTGAGGCAAGTATCCTCAAGCAAAACAGCAAGAAATCTCGAAATTTGCTCTTACTGACGCTCGAACTCGCCGAGTTCCTCTATGGACTCGCCGAGTGGAGCAACTCGCCGAGTCCATCAGTAAGGGAGCCAAAAAATCGATTTTGAAGCTTAAACAAATAACCAAGGCATCAATACTATAGAAACCATTCATGTCTCTGATACCACAGATGGGTTTTAGCCATAAGAACATCCAATGTGCTCATGCAAACCCTAATGCTTAGATCTATGTTTCTCTATTGTACATGCAATTCATCCAAGACTTTAAACCCTAGATCTAGCATATTATTTATCATATTAACATAAGAATAGGGTGTCGATCTTACCTTGATTGTTATGTAGCAATAACAATCTCTAATCCTTCTTGTAATTGGCTTTAGAAAGCTTAGAGTCGCAAGTGTCACTCCTCTAATGGCTCACAAACACCAAGAGCAAGAGGAAGAAGAATGAGAAGAGAGGAGGCTGCCCAAAATGTCTAGAAACCCTAGTGGAACTCTCAGTCACGTTTTTGGGGCTTAAGGGTACTATATATACATTTAGGCTATTAGGGTTTTCAACTAGGAAACCCTAATCTGGCTGCATAAGCCCTAAGCAGCCCATGGACCCTTTTAGAATATCCCTTGGACGATTTCTAATGCGTTTCCCCATAGAATTCGTCCAACCTATTATTCCAAGGTGATCCATAGCCCAAATTCAATTATCTTATAATTACAGTTCCAGTCCCTTAAGTTTAATTAATCTCGTTTAGCCACAAAAATAATTATAAATTAATTCTTGACTAATATTAATTAAACAATATGATTTCTCCTTTAATATATTATTCACATAATATATTAATAAATCATAATTAATACTTTCTCTCCACAATTCATCCTATCAAGTTGCTTTGGTGAAGGCAACCCAAAAGGACCATGCACCATCGGGTCAAGTACATACCAAAAATAGTTATGGACTTAGACACTAATCCAACAATTTGGCCTCCATCATACTCAGATCGAATAATACATCATCATGGCAGTCTAAGACTCAATGCTTATAGCACGAGTTCTATTATTTAAAAAAAGTTATATTCGGTTGTATTAACATTAAGCTTACATAAAAAAAAACCCACATATTTAAAGCTTTTGTCCACGAGAGAGTAGTTTGAGCTTTGAGCATGCTTTAAGAAGAAAATGAAAGGTGAATTCATTAAGAGCGTGTGACTGATAATGAAGCTTTGAAAGAAAACCTATGCATTTGATTGATTCATTATTTTTTTTATCCTCCTTCACTTTCGATATCAACGTTATTCTCAATCATATTCTCCATGAATCTCTATACTTGCACAATTATAAATCTCGGTTCAATGCATTGCACCATCTCCGACCATATTCAATGTTCTTCAGTATTCCTTACAATTGAATTGAAACTCAAGAAAAAGAAGAAGAGCGACCCATAATCAATATAAGGGAGAAAGGAAGAATTAACATCGACTGGGGAGGCTGAGAAAATAGGGAGAGAACATCACCAACTTAATTGTTGACACTTTTTCAAAACTACTTGTATTTCTCAGGGATTCAGTAATACAGGTATCACAACAGCTTTTGGGGAAGGGATGCTAAGGCGTCAATTTCAAGCTTATTATATCATCATAATGTAATTTGTTTTGAAACATGTAATACAATGAACAATGTAACTTTTTAAATTATATTTATGATGGTTGTGTTTGCTTTATTTACTATTTATTCAACTGTTATACTACTACATGAAGTCATCCGCCCTCGGACGATTCCACCGTTCTGGTTTGGGGGTGTGACACCTACTAAGAAGGTTACCAATACACCTCACGAGATGTGGATAGGGAAGGTTCCCTCATTATCAGACACCAAGGTTTAGGGTTGCAAGGCTTTCATGAGATGCGAGACTCATGAAAAGCTCTAACCTCGGAGTGAGCGGTGCCTTTTCCTCAGCTACCCACAGAAATCCTTTGGTTATCTCTTCTATAGACTGAGTGACAATGTTGTCTTCATTGCGTGGAGAAGAGTCTTTCGTGAGTGAGAATTCATAATTCAAGGAACCAGTGGGAGGCAAATTGACGTTGAAGAGCTTCAAGAGTCAAGTGGTGAGGGAACCTCAAACACTAGCGATCAACCTGAGGAGGAAACTCCTGTTGAGTCGATTGACAAGAGTTATGAATACACCTGAGTTTAATGGTTTCCATATTACTACAGAAGGTGATACATTTATCAGTAATAGCACACTAGTAAATTTGGATGAACCTAACAGTTACAAGGAAGCCATGGCGGGCCCCAAGTGTGCAAAGTGGAAAGAGGCTATGGACAACGAGATTCAATCTATGTATGACAATCAATTTTGGAACTTGGTTGACAATGTACCGGGTCGTAAGACAGTCGGGTGTAAATGGATCTTCAAGAAGAAGACCGACATGGATGGGATAGTGCATACTTATAAACCGCAACTAGTTGCCAAGGGCTTTACTCAAACTCCGGGAGTTGACTATAATGAGACCTTCTTACTAGTAGCTAAGATTAAGTCTATTAGGGTCATGCTAGCCATAGCTGCATTTCATGACTATGAAATATGGAAAATGGATGTCCAAAATAATTTCCTTAATGGAAAGTAGGCTGACGATGTTTACATGAGTCAGCTAGAAGGTTTTGTCAATGCAGAGTACCCTAATAGAGTGTGTAAGTTTAAGAAATCCATTTATGGATTGAAACAAGCATCTCGTAGATGGAATCTTTGTTTGGATGAGAAAGTCAAAGAGTTTGGTTTTTCGAGAAGCGGGGATGAGTCCTATGTATATGTCAGAGCTAGTGGGAGTATATAGTTAGTTTTTTGGTAACGTATGTGGATGACATACTACTCATAGGAAATGACATCCCAACCTTGCAGAGCTACAATTGTTGGTCGGTTCCTGAATTCGTACTTGCAATTATAGTTATTAGACTTATCCAAGTGTGAGACTGTTGGATAAAGTGTCTAAGTCCATAACAATATTTGGTATGTACTTGACCCGGTTTAGCATGGTCCATTTGGGTTGCACTTCACTGGAACAATTTAGACTTTTGAGAAGAGGATAATTATGATTTATTAATATATTATAAGTTATAATATATTAATATAAAATCATATTATTTGATTAGTATTGATCAAGAATTAATTTGGAATTGATTTTGTGATCAAAAGAGACTAATTAAATATATAAAGATTGATTGTGTAAATCATTCATTCTTATAGTGTGGGCTAATGATTTGTGATTCCTTATGTTGGGCTTAACCCATGTGGTGACCCATGGATACTCCATGGAGGTTAAAACCCATGGATCATGAGGAATGTAGAAATCCATGCACATTAGGGTTTACATGGTGTAACCCTAATGTAACCACACTATATAAGAAGCCCTTTGGTGCAAGAAATTGGCACCTAGAGTCTTTGCAAGAGTGTGGCCGATTTTTTGTGAGCTTAATATTCTTCTTCCAAGTTTCCAAATATTAGTGGTGATTTGTGATTCCACATGAGGCATTCACACTATTGGTACTAGGCTCCTAAAGCTCCAAGCAACAAGCTACAACAAAAGGTATGTTATCTAACTTGTTTGATTACCCAAGTATCAAAGTTTTGTATGCTAGCTAGTGTAATACCTTGGAAAATGAAAGTTTTCATGTATAATAGAGAAAACATAGATCCAAGGTATTTAGGGTTGCATGTACACATTAGGAGTGTTAGAATGCTCAAAACCCATCAGACCACTCTTTCCCAAGACATTAATCATTTTATCTTCCTACACACTTCACTTCTCTCTCACACAACCTTCTCTTTCACTCTTCTCTCTCTCACACTCCACAACTCCATATCTCTCTTCCTCTCTCTACCATCCATGAAAATTTCCAGAAAAATAAGTCTCAAAACACTCAGAAGATCCATCTTCATGAATTGTTCTTGAGGTAAACTTGAAAATCGATCACTTTTCATTCAAAGTTTCACTATTTTTCTTGCATTTTCTCCTTCTTCTACCCCATTCTAATGAAAGATTATGAACACATATACATATACACACACACACCTACGGTTTTGATGATGATGGTGGAAGGACTTCATGTTTTGGTTGGAAAATTACGACATACGCCATGATGGCAAAAACATCATGCATGGCAAGATGGTGAAGTCCCATGACCTAAACCTAAGTCAAAATCAAGATAATGCACCTTTCTACATGTTTTGGTCGGAAAATTACGACATACGCCATGATTTTTCTTTCAAAAACGAATTTTGAACATTTCAAACTCATGCATGGACTTTTAACCAACATGCATGTGAAGATTTTTGCTTTTTAAATGTTAGATGTTCAAGTTTATTGCTAAAAGCTTTCAAATGTGTTCATCAAGGATTTTATTTACATAAAAATACCCAAAAATCATTTTATTCCCAACTCCGATTTTTCCTAGAATCTCACTAATAAAATGAGAAGTTATGGAAATTTTCGGAAAATAATTCATTTTTCTCGAATTATACACAAGTAAATAGAGCCATAATTCATATAAAATACTTTCTGAGGTCCATAAATCTTGGATACATTCGTGGATGACCCTTTAAGTTAATAATGGCTTCTCATTAAGTTTCAATGATTTTTGTTACCGTTTGGTATGAGTTCTAATTTTCTTTTTGTTTAGTTCCAATAAATCTAAAAAGCACGATACAGAATGTGAAAAGCCCATATATGATTTTTCGTAGCACCTATACCGTGTGGAATAATTACAAAAATATTTTAGGGATTTTTCATAATCTATTTATATTTTTTCATGATTTTTGGGTATATAATGGATTAAAATCGGGAAAATAGTTTTACTCATCCACAGTTAATGAACATTAACCAAAACATCGTGTATTACATTAGGATGCTATATAAAAAGTTGGATGCTTTTTCTCTTTGTATGCGTTTTTTGTTATATTTTCCTAATATTAAATACACGTAAATCCAAAACTCGGACTCTGGTATATAAAAAAATCATATTTGGTATTTTCCCAGTTTATGTACACTTTGTATGAAGTTTATAAAATGTTTGGTAATTTTACTTAACTGTTTAATAATTATTCACGAATTAATGCTTATTTAAGTGAATAAAAAAAAGAAAATATCTAAACTATTTGGAAACCAACTTTTATATTTTTCCTAATTTTTATATGTGTAATAATAGTAAAACAAAAGGTTTGGGGAATTTTTGAAACGGTTTTCTATTTATCTCTATTTTGATTGAATAAATACACAAAATTGAGAAAAATTATGTTAAACTATTTAAAAATTCATTTTTATAATTTTCCCAGATTATATATTTCGCATATCGGTGGTTCACAAAGTTTGGGAAATTTTATTAAATGATTGCTAATTTTCATGAATTTGTGTTGATTTTGATCGTTAAAGATAAGAAAAATAGCAATACATATCTACAACTTATGAAACATTTTCTATAAATCATACACTGCAATTGGAACGCAAATAAAAAGTTGTGTGATTTTTATTTACTATTTTCTATTTAATTAGAATTTCTTGATGTAAAACACAATTAAATTACAAAACCAAGTTTTATTAATCAAAAGTAGCATTTAATAATTTTCTCAGTTTAGGGATGATGTGTAACGGTTACAGAAAAATTCTAAGAATTTTTCATGATAATCTACTATTTTTCCATGATGCAAAAAAATAGTTAAACATAATAAAAATCATGAAAAATTAAAAGGAGGTTCTAAATAATAGTTAGAACTAAAATCTAATGTTTGGAAATTTTTGGAACTGATATGATATAGTTTTTGGATTTTTAACTTGCAGAACCCTTCCAAAAATGCTTAAATACATTTCAAATAATAGCATAAAATGAGATTTGTCACTTGCAAATGTTTATAAGTTAATTGGTATATGGAAATCTGAAATTTCATAAAAAAATTGCAACTTATACAAAACCTTATGTTTAACACATTATTGGCATAATTCTATTGTACAAATTAAGTATACTAGTGTTAGATTTTCGACTAGAAACTTACTAGTGTGTATAATTATCGTAGGGCATAGGTAGCAGGTCATGTGGAATGTAGTTTAAGGCATCGTTAGCATCATCATAAAGCATTGTGAGTATTCACGCCTCCCCCTGTTTTTATTTTTTACTTTTTAGGGTGGAAAAGCATGTCCAAAAACTGTTTGTGGTTCGTTGTATTTAATTTGACTTGTATCAAACTTGGTGGTTATATTTTGTTATGTATGTGTATGCTATTGTTAATTCATGAGGCCTTATCGCGTTTAAGTCTGTGGAATCAGTTCACACAACTCATTAACTCATTTGAGCTCATGGTCATTATGGATAGCGCTATTAGGAGGTAGATAACTCCTCACTCGCACCATACTCGAGTCAAGGGAAGTCTCGGAGATTCAAAGGGAACCTGTAGAGGTGCCACTTACTTGAGCTTGGTTGATTTCACGATTTTAAAAATAGAAAGGGGTGAGATTCAAAGGGGACCTGTAGAGTTGGTGTTGTCTTTTAACTTTTTCTGTGAGACCCATTGTAATGCCGTGTCTTGTGTTTCTTTTGGAAAGACTCTCATTTCCTTAGTTTAAGTTGTGGCACACTCGAGAGTGTGCCTGAATCCCTCAAACCAAGGAACTGATACCAACTTCTAACAACCCAAAAACAGTGATAAAATTTTTAGTTTTAACAACAATTAATTCCATGCATCAGTTATCTCAACGTCAACTGAGTTACAAAATATCAAAATCATCAGATTACTAAATATCATAAGTGTGGAAACATGAGGTGGATGTTGTTCCATCATGTCGGGCCCTTCCCTATCATACCAGAAGTACCCAAAACCATAACATAAACTTTAAGCACAAAGCTTAGTGAGTTTCCTCAGAATACCACTTACAACACATATATCAATATAACAACATGTGGTTGTGTCAGGTCCGTATCAACCCATGGGTCTGTATCAACCCCGAGTCCATAATGACTCCATGTATCAACATGTAGCTGTGTCGGGTCCATATCAAACTCGAGTCCATAGTGACTTCGAGCCCAGATCGAATCCATGCATATAACATACAATCATACATACATACATACATACATACATACATACATACATACATACATACATACATACATAAATACATACGTACATACATACATACATACATACATACATACATACATACATACATACATCCTATATATACAAATCAGTAGGTCGGAATTGGTTCCTTCGACCCACAAGTATGGTGACAAAACTCATACGATGGTAGGTGCTTAGCTTTTCATCCAAAACTAAGTTTGACCAAAAATAAACTCAAGTCAAAAGTCAATTGTCAAATTCAATGGTCAACGTTAAGTTTAGTCAAACACCATGTTGTCGCCGTCAACAACCGGATAGTCGTGATTTTCCCAGTCAACATGTCGTGACGACCTTATGCCACACCATGGGTATTGGATTTTCAACAACTTAATGGGTTAAGCTGTTTTCTTTGATCCCAAGAGCTCTAAAGCTAAGATCTGGTCCAAAACAAGGTCTAGAAGGATGACTTCATCGATTAAGCACTTATTCCAAAAAAACTCTATAGCTTATTTACTCTAGAAGGGTTTCTAATACCATAACCTTCATAAAAGTTGGTGCTCTATAGACATGCATATCCAATGCACTTCTTGAAGCCATAATGAGTCAAAATAATGGTTTTTCAATAGAAATCTCATGCATGGCTAAAAAACCTAACTAAACTCCAAATCCAAACCAACAGTCATGTCAAATGTTCTTTAGATTCATAAAGTTGCAAACTATTTGAGATATCACCATTCCAACCAACAAGAACATGAATATTTAGCGACAAAAAACAAAGATCTTGCAAATTATCATAATAAAAAATGAGTCTTGGACACTTACAAAGGTCGAGAATAGTGCTCAAATGAAGGATGAGGACTTGCTTGCAGAATCTTAGCTCACTTTTTCTTCTTTATCCTTTCAAGGACTTCAAAAAACACCAAAAAGGCTTAAATAGAGGAGGAGGGAAATTAGGGTTTCTCAGATCTTAGGGAGGCTAAGGTTGAGCAAACTCTAGCCTTCTCATTCCTTTAAATTGGGAGAAAAATGTAGAAAATAGGGTTTACCAAAAGCCAGCCGCCATGTCGTGGCCATATAAGGCCACACTATGGTGGTTTAAATGAAGCACGTGATTTTATCTTGACTTGCCATGTCATGGTGCCTCCACCACACCATGGCAACCCTTAAAATTCCAAAAGAATTGAAAACATAAAGTACCTCGAGATCCGGATGTTACAATTCATTATATGATTAATGACCTAACATAACTAAAAAGAGCCAAATAAACTGTATTATCATTCCATAACCCGAATAACATTATAAACAATGTGTTTTTTTTATTATTTTTGTAACTTGTGATTCCATAACAAAATTTTTAAAGAAACAAATTTGTTAATTAAAAATAATGATAGTATACATACTTGTTTCAAAGGTGCAAAAAAATGTCAGAATTTGTATAGTAAACATGCATAGTAAGGACAAACATATAATTTTAGGTTTACATGAAAACATAAATTATATATTTGATATGTTTTTGTTCCCAAATTAACTGATCAAATATACGATATACATTGAAAACGATTTCACTTTTTCTTTTAATATATAGTAAATACGAATTAACTATTCTTGAGATATGAGAATGTAAAATCCAAACACCAAAATCAGGCAAATTGGGCAAATAGCGAACATGTTATGACATTTCAAAGTTGTCTAAATTTCTACAAACATGCTGAAAAAACTCAACTTCAATACCCCATATTTATGGGAATGTATCTCATTGAATACTTAACCAAAAATATAATATAAACTATGTAAACAATAGTTTAAATTGTCAACTACAATCCGGAAAAAAATCGGGCAAATCGGGAATGTAAAGAAGATGCTATGACAGTTTTAAATTGCCTAAATTTCTGCAAACATGTTGAAACATAAAAGTCAGCTTCAATACCCCATGTTTAGGGGCATGTATCTCATTTAATATATAACCAAAAATAGCATATAAACCATGGAAACAGTATTTTAAATTATGGACTACAACCTAGAAAAAAAATCAGGAAAATCGGGGGAATAACGAAGATGCTATGATAGTTAAAATTTGCCTAAATTTCTATAAACATGATATTAGGTTGGGTATTTAGAACTGAATAAGATGTTATTTGGGTAATCTGGACCAAAAAACTTTTGGATTAGGTGTCTACACCCATAACTATAATTGGTATGTACTTGAATTGATAGTGGCAAGGTTCTTTTGGGTTGCCTACACACTAGCAACTTGATAGGATGATTAATTGAGGAAGAGGAAAAATTTATTATTTTGAATAATAAATTGATATAAATGATTTATTAATATGTTATGGAAATATTATTTTAATTAGAAATCATATTATTAATAAATATTTATTCATAAATTAATTTGGAATTAATTTTGGGATTAAAGGAATTAATTAAAAGTGCAGGGGCTGTTTTGCAATTTACTGATAGTTGTGGCATTTGGCTCTTGGACCATCCTAGGAGGGATGGACGAAATATTATAGGGTGGGCCCTAGAAATTTTGTTCATGGCCTTAAGGATGAGGATCCATGAGTTGCTTAGGCCTTATGCAAAGGGATTAGGGTTTCCGTATCTTAACCCTAGCTTTGGCTCTAAGCAACTAACAACTATATAAAGGGCATAACCCCTTATGGATTTTGGCGAATGCTAAGGTTCCTAAACCCTAAGAAAACTAAAAATTGTCTCATCTCTCCTCCTCTCATAATCATCTTCTTGCTAAGTGTGTTTGTGAGCCATTAGAGGTGTGACGCTTGTGAGACTAAGTTCTTAAAGTTCAAGATCTACAAGGTTTTATATTGTTATTACAATATAACAATCAAGGTATGTATTTTGATCCCTATGATGTGAATTTCGATTATAACACATAGATCCTAGGGTTTCTTGTATTGTGTTCATTGCTTGCATGTTCAATAGAGAAAACTTATATCCAATCAATTTAGGGTTGCATGCACACATATGAATGTATGTTTTGTTCAAAACCCATCAGTCGTATCAGTGCCTAGGATTAGTTTTCTATTGAATAGATGCAATTATGATCTTGTTCAAAGGAGAAGGGAACATAATCGACAATCTATTCAATGAACTCGTTGAGTTGTTCATAGAACTCCTCGAGTTGTATGAACTCATCGAGTTTGGTCCTCCAACTCGTTGAGTTGGTGCGTCAGATCTGATTCCAGATTTGCTTGCCTAACTTGATTTACTAGGTTTATATTTGGTAATTATCTTCTATTAAATCTGACATAATCTACTTTTTGGTAATATAAGATAATTTAATAAAACCTAAATGTTAAGAGATAATTATGGATTAGATAATGATGATTTATTTTGTTGTAATTATCCTTATGGATATGGTTAATGATTTAATTAATTGATTAATTAAAGGATTATTACTGTATCCATAATTGGTTACTAGATAATTATTAATTGGATTAAATAATTAACATAACTTTTGGGTTGTTTGAAATTTAAAATTAAAAGTCTAATTTTGGAAATTTAAAATGATAGAACCTAAAATCACCACGAGGTAGTGCCGGGTCAGATGGCAGTTTTTTCGGGATTTTGACCTATTTTGGCTTGGGATAATTACCAAAAACATTTTATAACAGATAAAATCCGATTTTCTCATTATGGTATTGATTATCCTAATCCAAATAGTAGATAATTGTCAAAATTAAGATAATTACTTGTTTTATAAGATAAATATTAATTATTTGTAATTTTGTTTTGAATTATCTAGTTAGAAGTTGAATTATGTCAAATTTAGATAATTATCAATTATTTGATTAATTTTAATTATTTGTAATTTGATCTAAATAGTTTTGAAAAGTTTCAAAACTTGCCCTCAAGTTTTGGAATTTAAATTTTTGATTAAAAGTTTAATTTTGAAATATTTAAATTCTAAACCCTAATGTTTTGAAATATTTCAAAACTTGCCCTCAAGTTTTGGAATTAAAATTTTTTAATTAAAAATTTAATTTTTGAAATTTTATATTCTAAAACCCTAGTTTTTTGAAAAGTTCAAATTACACCCTTATGGTTTTATTAAGTTAATTAAAAGTATAATTACAAGAGAGTTAATAAATTCAAAATGATATGGTTTATATTTAATTAAATTAAAAGTGTAATTTATAAAATTAAACCACCTAGAATTTTTAAAGTGTTAAATACACCCTTATACTATATATAAAATTAATGGTCTAATATTATATATGTATAAGTAAATGTCAGTCTTACCGTTAGTAGGCCTCATTCACGAAGCTAATCTATAAGGGGTGTTTAAGGAAGCGGCGTGTAAAATGACTGCCATTGGGTATCCGCTTTTACCCATTACACTCTTCACTAGTGGAGGGTCGTTAGCCGAACGAGTAGGATAGGGCAATCCCTATCCTCATTAAAAGTATAATGAATGTTTTCTCTACGGACAATATCCTAACCTTCGATGGGCAATGGCAACATTGGAAGTCCTGAAAAGTTTTCTCTATGCAAGAGAAAGGCTGAGTGTGAGATAGTCTCGTGTACCATTCCAGAAGAATCCATATGCTTCTACTACCAAAAGAGGGGGCATTGGTTACGAAGCTGTCGTGACTACCTGAGCGATCTAAGAGATGGGAGAGTCAAGATGTATGACTCTGCTTCAGGTAAAATCCACTATCGAACTCCATTAAGTTCCTATTTGGAGATTCTTAATACATGATGGGATAAGATTACATTTTGATGTTTTGAAGGATAGGAAGAAAAGAAAGGAAGCTTAAAGGAAGGAGTGAGCTGAGTCTGATCGCGAAGAAATAGATTACGATCGCATGGATTCAATGATCGGAATTTTCAGCTGTCGCTTAGAGTTCTGATAAATTGCTTACGAATATGTAATAGCATAGTTTTCATTTGCATTGTAAGGATATATTTTTCTACAATAAAATAAATTTTGATTTTGTCTTATTTATATTTCCTTGCAATGGCAATTGTGAAAATTGATGTCTGTGTGTTTATGTTATAAGCAATATTAAATGGATGTGATGGTAATGTCGTAATTTTCTAAGTAAGGAAAGATTCTCATCGCCCAAGTTTCAATTGGAAAGAAGCTTGGAATCATAAGATTTGAATCATGTGATGTATGCAAATCTTGGTACTTAGAAATTTTAAGGCTAATTCCTTGACAAAGAGTCATGTGAAGGACTAGGAGATCGAGTTCACAATGTTGTGTATTGGTCAAGTCCACCATAAATAACAATAACATTATTCATCATGATTTACTAAAAGTTTAGTAAATGTGGTTATACTTACAAGATTAAGTGTAATTCTGAATCATTGAAAAGTTTCAATGAATGACAAAACGAATAAGTAGAATCAATGAAGGCAGAAAGATAAAAAGTTTCTCCAATCTAAGAAGAAGGGATCGTACTTTTGTATCATGTTTAATGATCGTCTTGGTAATCGGAGGAACCATATTACAGTTCATACTCTAAGGACACCTTAGTGCACTAGTTTGGCTAAGAAGAGGAATCGAGAATTGTTGTAGTGGTTATGTCAATAAGATGTATCGTACTTTGTTCCAGAATCAATTCTTAGAGCCATACTCCTAGATTGTGACTTGAGTGACATAATCTTAAGTAGGAATGTTCTTACACTTGCACATTTTGGTAAGTTGTGATGTCTTGAATATGACAAAGACCAACTAGTACCAAATTGTGTGTAGGTTTTGTCTTGATATAGACACACACTAACTCTTGAATATTTTTTTTGTCAAGAAATGATTCTTGGTAAGAGAATTTAATATGTTAAGAGGTCAGTGGGAGTCTAAAGTTCTTGAAAAGCTTCAAGAACTAATTGAGAGTAAACATGTTGTTAATTACTAGCACACGGCTTGAAGTTTCTAACCTATCGCGTTGATATATTCTTATTTTTGTGCCATTCTAGTTTGGTCAACTATGCATGTGAGTTCTATGAGTTCTCAATAGGTTGCATAGGGGCAAGGCACCTTAATCAATGGAAAGTACATTGAAAGGTAGGGGTGAGCTGCTCAATAACTTGGAAGCAATGGTAGTACCCTTGACGGCAAGAAATTAAGAATGGACTAGTTCGATCCATAAGAGTTTGGATTTTTCATAATTATTGTCATATGATTGTGGTTAAGACAAATTCACATGGATAGGAACACATACACCACAAAATCTGAGTGTCATAAGGTTTCTCTCCTTCATGAAAATGATTGTGAGGAAACGCTTTCACTAAGAGAGATTTTTAAGATAGCATTATGTAATTTGTATTTCTCAAATTCGATTATGATTACGACATCCCTCTTCATAGTTCGAATTATGGGAAATGGCAAATGGGTCTGAACATTTTAGACTTATTTGTATAAGTTCTAAAATTGTTTAAACACACATATAGGTTATCTATGGAAAGGCGTATGAGTTCGAGAGGCTTAGATAAAGGCTTATCGAAGCGTCTCGGCTTCAAAAATCTAAACTTTTGTAAATAAAGTCAATAAGTATTGGTTTCTAGAAGCCCAACTAATTTCTTAATACGTGTCAAAGTTAGTGGAAGCATAAGTTTTACGATTGGAAAAGATATAATCATCATGTGAGTGGGAGCAGGATAATTATGGTAAGTATTGCGAGATAACAATATTAATTATAGAAAACAAAAGGTTCAATTCGCAAAGTTGCAAATGTTGAAAAGTTGTTTTGCTATAATTAAGGGGGAGAGAATTTTATACTTCATTAAAGTTCTAAAAGCTTGGATTGATTTTTTTATCTAATTTAGTCATATAAAATTAAGATTGTGTTCTCAAATTTTATTATGATTACGACATCCCTCTTCATAGTTCGAATTGTGAGAACATGGCAAATAGAAATATTGTAGCAAAAGACTGGTCAAGCATCACGTCTTTATGTAAGACATTATGAATCGTATCCCATATGCTTCGGGCATAGGATCGATTGCATATGTTATAACATTCACGTGTTCTAAAATTTTCCAAATGCCTAGGGCATTAAAAGGGAAAAAGGATTGGAACCACTTATGACTAAAGGTGACTAATCAACTGTCAAGAGGACAATCTAAGGTTCGCTAAGGATTGGTCGCTTATGAGCAGTTGGAAGTATATTTATGGAAGGACCATACTGACATTATTATTATTAGATATGATTTTATTAATAATGAGTTTTCATATGGTAAATATGGAATTGTTTCAGTATTGGGAGTTAGTTACAAACCCATGGGTCATGGAAATTAAGAGTCATGACACATTAGGGTTTACATGGTGTAACCCTAGATGTGTCAACACTATATAAGAAACCCATTCTCCACCAAAATCGGCTACACATAAGAAACAAGAGGGCTAGGGCGATTTTAGAAGTGTGTATTCTCTCTAAAGTTATTACAAAAGCATTTGGTGTTGTGTGAAGCATTTGAGGCATCACACTTGGGGTGCTAGGCTCACAAGGTTTCAAGGATCATAAACAACAACAAGGTAAGTTATTCTATCTTTCATTCAAGTTAAAAATTATTCCCCATGTATGCTAGATAGGAATATAACCTTGGAATTCAACTTTGCATGATAATTAGACAAACATAGATCCAAGGTTATTAGGGTTGCATGTACACTTAGGAAATGTTAGAATGCTCAAAACCCATCAGTACTAACTTGCTATGTGATTTTTCTTTAATGATGAATTGGAGACTATGAGACAATTCTGTGGATGAGTATGAGTATGTGTGAAAGGTAGTAGAGGCCTATACTGCCGAAAGCACATGACTCGTACTTGGATCAGGGAAAGTCACAAGGTTACTAAGACACTAGTAGTTAAATTTGTTTCGCTTATTTTTGTCGTTACCATCGTTTCGGTAAATGATTAAGCAGATGAATCTTATTTCGACCTTAGCGGTCATATCAAATATAGTCTAACTTGAGGATAAAACTGCGAAGTAGATTAATCGGTTTAGAAAACCAAGTTCGATGTAGCATCCAACTTAAGTCAGGAGATTCAAGTAAAAAAACAATCGAAGCGATCGAAAGAAGCATCACAGACATCGTTAAGACTAAGAAGAATGTAGCTAGAAATGCTAACTCTTATGATGTGATTACATCACATTAGAACATGAAGGGGATATCTTTCATGCTAAAGTACGACTTAAAGAGACATGAGTCTAACAGTCGCATCATACTATGAAAGGCCATTAGAGTATGACCCATCAATCTATTATGGTAGTCGAAGTAAATAACTTATCATATGTTAAGTCAATTCTATAAGGAGAAGGAGTTTGAGATGACAATCGAATTTAGAATGAAAAGCATGTGCAAGATTGAGCACCACCAATACTAAATAAGCCCAAGAAATGACATATGAGTTATTGTTATTACCTAGGATGGAAAGGTCATGTATGAATTCATTATACAAGCCCTATTTTTCTTATGATTCTAGGACGTAATCATTCTAAGTTGGAGATAATTGTAACATACGTACATTCTGGCCAAACAATTAAGATATAATAAGCAATAAAATGACATTTTTATAGAAGGTTATTTAGGATAATTAAACTTACCCAAAGTTATAGTATATGTGACAAGGCTTCCTTACATATAAAGAACTCATAAATTCGACTTCGTATGAAGAAGTTATGCTCCTTCGAAGTTTCACAATTAAAACAACACTTCTATGTGCGTTGTAAAAAGTAATTTTAAATAGGTTGCTTATTAGCCTAAGCAATCTAAATGAAAGTTTTAGTAATCATAAAACTATGAGTGTGCATAAAGATAACGTCCAAATCTGACTTCACATTAGGAAGTTATGATTTTTCGAAATTTCAGCGCAACTGTGTGCAACATAAAACCGAAATAGAAATTGGTCGATTGTTAGCAACGACTGAAGTCATGCCACGCTTCCCAAATAGGTGTGTGGCATGCATAGGCCATGTCAGTTATAAATAGAACTCGAATTTCAACCATTTTCTCCATTCCTTTCATTCAGAATCGTCTAGAATAATTTCCACCCTCTAATCCCGATACTTTCTAGTTTCTGAATACTTTAGCAAGGCTCTGGAGCGTCTGAGATATAGAGCTTTCAGATCGAGATTCTGCTCACGTAATTTCAGGTTTTCTCAATAAACTTATAAGATAAGATACACTTATTTTATTTCATATATCCTAGATGCCATGACTTTTACTTGTGATGATTTCAATGTTTGCGATGTAGTCATATAACAGAATACGGATGACGACCACCAGACTATTGTAGATTGTCCCATGGAATACTGGCAGACTCACAACTTGTAAATGATGAACTACGTGTGCATGCGATGTACTCTACCCCTTACAGACATGTATTGCAAAGCAGTACTATCTAAGAGATGATTAGGCGATGATCTTTAGGAGAAGTCCTTAGAGATGAATATATGAAAATGCGATGTTGGTGGTGATCTTTAGAAATGAATATAGAAAATGAAGATGGGTAATTGGGTAAATTGTTTGATACTTAAACTTAGTATCTATACTAGGTGTGATACCCGTGTATTACACGAGTTAATTTAAAAAAATTAAACATTAAATTAAAGTGTAAACATAAAATATTTTTTAATGTACAACTTTTAAAATAAGAAAGAAAGAAAACATATCTATTGCAATTTAATATCATATATATGATATTTAATTATTTACATATATAAGTATATGACTTTAATTTTAAAAATTGAAACAAATCAAAAATTGAAAAATGGATAATATTTATTTCAAAATTACTACAAAATAACAAGTTTCAAAACTCATGAAAGATTGAGATGTGTCAAAAAAATCTTCATTTATTAAGGAGGATTATTGTGGGTTACAAATCCTATGTAGTCACCCGGAAACAGTACATAGATAATGATGTTCTGATGAGAGATTCAAAGAAATATAGGCTATTTAATAAAGATTTTGTAAGGCTTATAATGAGTACATTTATGCTTATGTTTCTTCTATCAGTTATGACATTCCAAGTTTTAATAAGTCAATGAAAAACGTTTACTCGAAAATACTTTTACGGGACCAAATTCCACATTTATAATAAACTCTGTTTTAAGATAAGCATAAATAAAAAAGTATTTTCTGACCTTGAAATTGAGGATGTCACAAGCAACACCACCACCATTCTACTCAGTATTTTAGCTAATGCAAACTTTGAGCAACATCAACACACACCTCCATTCTTTGGTTAACGCCACTAATTAGTTTGAACTACACCATTACCGTTCTACTTAATATTTTTTTGCAATTTGGTAGTTTTTATAGATGGATTTTGACTATTTACGCTCATTTTCTCGCATACGTTTTTTTTCTCTCTTGTTGGTGAACTTAGATCCAGTTTCCTCTCTCTTTGTGATTATATACTGCTGCATGCTTGATCCGTTGTTGTTACTGTTTTATGTTACTGATTTTGCTCATCTATGTTACTAATTTTGCTGAACCGCTCCTGCGTTTTTCATGGTTCTATGATACAAATTTTGTGATAAAATATATGTTCGTTCCTAGACAGGGACAAGTCAAGGGCATTAGGCGTAAAAATCTAACAAAAACATTCTAGAGCACTGAGTTTTAATACTTACTTTGAGGGCTATCATAGGAAACACAACATACACATGCAAATTATTTAACATATTTATTTAGCTAAACTGGATTAATTGATTTCATTTTATTAAAGTTCAAAGACTCACTAAGTATCAATGATAGGACGTTAGTTTGCTACTTTTAGTTTATGTTGATTATTCATTATAAATTAGTTTTATAGTTTGGTTTAGGGATAATGATATCAAATCATTATAAGTTAGTTTAATAGCTTGGTTTAGGGATAATGATATAAAATCCCGTAAGTTGACAGAAAAATGGAGATTTTAGGTTCACTACAATTGGAAATTTTCAATTTTTTTTTATTTTATTATTTTTGCCAATTTACCCGGTAAAACCAAACATTTCTGTTAAATTTAAGTGCTTTAATGTACGAGAAAACCAAACTTAATTGCTTTTATGAAGAAAAAAAAGGTAAAATCAAACACTTTTCTCAAAAATGAGGGCTTTAATCCACCATAATATACAAAAGAGTAAAATTGATATAAAAAAAATTGGCAAATATCATAAAACTCTCAATTTTTTTACACGTAATTGGGAACGGTCCAAACTTTTTTTTGGTTAGTTAAAACAACAATTTTTCAGATGACCTTCAATTTTTAATGTATTATCCATTCATAGCTATTTTTTTTTGTAGTAAAATGAAAGGTTTTTAGAAAACTTATGGTTTTCACCACAAAGAAAAGTTGGAAGTTTTTCCAACAAGTGTATAAAACTTAAGATTTTTTTGGTATACATCATTCTTTTCGTCAAATGGATTTAAATATACAACTGATATTCACATATTTATAAAAATATTTAATGTTAAACATATAAATATCATAATATAAGGATAAAATATGAATTGTATGCACTTTATATGTATAAACATTACTTATTTTATATGTAAAAATATATTTTATGTGTAAAAAATGTATTTTTATATATTTGTGTATGTATAAAAATCATATATATATATATATATATATATATATATATATATATATATATATATATATATATATATCGTCTTTTGTATGTATTTTATTTTTTCGAAAATATTGGTGTATGGATTACAGTTTTATGTATAATATGGTTTTTATACATATACAAATACATAAAATACATTTTTATACATAAATTTATTTTACATATAAAATAATTAAAACAAATGTATTTTATATATAAAGTACATACAATACGTATTTTATATTTATATTACGATATTATATGTTTAAACATTAAATACTATTTTATATAGATATACAAATATGATTTGTGTATATAAATCTATTTTGACGAAAGCAGAGACTAATACGAAAAAAAGTCTCAAGTTTTACACACTTGGTTGAAAATCATAAGTTTTCAAAAAAATCCTTTGTTTTCAAAAAAATAAAAAATAAAAAACTAGTTGATGCCGGTTGATGAATAGGTTAAAAATAGGAGGTTATTCGAAAAGTTATGGTTTTAGTAGTTTATTAGTTTGGTAACTTTAGTTTGAATTTTGGTTTTTTATTGATATTCTTTTGGTTTGGTATTATGAGAATTTGTAGTTTGGATTATAATGAAACTTTGGTAGTTTGAATTTTGGTTTATGTTGATACCTTGGGAGTTTAATAGTTTGATAGTGGTTAGCTTGATAGTTTGGTTTATTTATATTTTGGTACTTTGGTAATTTGTAGTTTAGTGTATACTAAAACTTTTGTTGTTTGGTCTGTAAACACATGTTAGATTGGTATGTTGGCTTATTTTCATATTTTGATAATTTTTAGTAACTTACTTTGGTTTAAGTTGGTTGTTTGGAAATTCCTTACATTTTAGTTTGTTGTTTTAATTGTAAGTTTATTAATGTATCATCATTTTAATTAATTTTGGTGCATATTTATTTTGTAGTTAGGTATTGTTGATGTATGTCACACCTCAAACCAGAACGGCATAAAAGTCTGGGGGCGGATGAAGTAACTTCATGTACAATATCATAACAATTGAATTGTAATGAAACATAGCAACCCAAACATTCATACATTGATAATACAAGTTTACATTGTTTACAACACTTTGTTCAAAAGTTAAATACAAATAACTGAAAAGAGGAAAACGTGAAACGACAACGTTGGTCCTCAAGAATGGTTGAATACCTGTCTACTAGTTTCCTGAGAATACAAGTGATTTTAAAAAGTGTCAACTATAAAGTGGGTGAGTTCACAGGCATTTTGTATGTAAAAAGGGTTTATAACTGTTTCGCGAAAAATGGTTTCGTATACTTCCAGAAAATCCGATATTTTCTTTAATATGAACTGTAATTGTATGTAATTCTTTTGTATCTTTTCCTTGTAAAGTAATAATGTATGTTACCAGAAAATCCAATATTTTCTTAAATATGAACTGTAATTGTATGTAATTCATTTGTATATTTTCCTTGTAAAGTAATAAGGTATGTTAGAAGAAAATCCAATATTTTCTTAAATATGAACTATAGCTTAAACCCTATGACCAAGATGTAAGTGAATTTTGTACTGAATAGTATATAGTTTTATTTCCATTTATAAAACTAATGAAGTTTAAGCTTCCCTTAAACCAAATAGTTTCGCTAATCCCTATGTGAATTCTTATAACCATGCTTGATATGACTGTTATGCCTGAACGACGTTCTTCAGGTGTCAGAATTGGTAGACTTTTGTCACCCTACACTTGCCAGTCTAACTGTAGCGAACAGCTTAGGTGTGGGGTTTTCAACCCCTTATAGATATACACAACTGTCTCGCTCTCCCTCAAGAAGACTCTGGTTATAATGCAGGACTTAAGGTGTACGCTAGGTAGGTACGGTGAAGGAACGTCTAACAAGAGCATTTACAGTACGTGAACAATGACTCCCTTTTTCAAGTAATGTTAATTATTATACTTGTGAGTAATTATACGTATCCACTAAAAATGATCGTGTGGTTGTGTAGCTGTCAAAATATATTGTTTATAGATTAACTTGTTTGATTTGAAAATATTCATATCATCTTTTATATAAATATAAATGTGTATTCTAGTATGAAAATATAACATCAAAACACAATATATTTGGGTTAAAACCCATTAATTTTGGAGATGATATACTGATCTATTCGAAGAGCAAAGAAGAACATAGTCAACACCTCCGGCAGATCTTGGAAACACTAAGGAAAGAGAAACTATACGCAAAATTCTCAACGTGAGAATTTTGGATTCGGAAAGTAGATTTCCTGGGTCACGTGGTCAACAAAGAAGGGATACACATGGACCCTTCCAAAATCAAGACAATCGAGAATTGGTCAGCTCCAAGAACTCCAACGGAAATCCGACAATTCTTGGGCCTTGCTGACTATTACCGAAGATTCATACAAAACTTCTCAAAGATTGCCAAACCATTTACCGCCCTTACTCAGAAGGGTGTAACCTACAATTGGGGAGAAAAGCAAGATGTTGCGTTCCAAACACTGAAACAAGCCCTATGCAGCGCACCTATATTATCCCTGCCAGAAGGAACGGAAGACTTCGTGGTCTACTGCGACGCACCAAACCAAGGTTTCGGATGTGTTCTAATGCAACGAGGAAAGGTTGTCGCATACGCCTCGAGACAACTCGAGACGTACAAATTCAACTAAACTACCCACGACCTAGAACTAGGAGCAGTCGTTTTCGATCTAAAGATCTGGAGGCATTATCTTTACGTCACGAAATGCACAATCATCACCGATCAAACGAGCCTTCAACACATTCTCAACCAAAAAGAACTCAACATGAGACAGAGACGATGGGTTGAACTATTAAGCGACTACGAATGTGAAATTCGTTATCATCCGGGAAAAGCTAATGTAGTAGCTGATGCTCTTAGTCGAAAGGAATACTCGGGCCGCCAAGTGAAGTCCTTAACCATGACGATCCATTCACACCTGTCCACGCAAATCAAGGAAGCTCAAAAGGAAGCCTTGAAAACAGAAAATGTGGCTGGCGAAGCCTTAAGAGGAATGGATAAGAATCTCGAAGTCAAGGGGGACAGAGTTCGTTACTTCATGAACTGAATCTGGACACCGAAGTTTGGTGGATTCAGAGACGTGGTCATGAATGAGGCTCATAAGACTCGATACTCAGTGCATCCCGGTTCAGACAAGATGTATCTGGACCTCAAGAAATTGTATTGGTGGCCGAACATGAAAGCCGAAATTGCTGCCTATGTAGGCAAGTGTCTGACTTGCACCAAAATCATGGTAGAGTACCAAAAGCCCTCAGTGTTGTTACAACAACCCGAAATACCCGAGTGGAAGTAGGAGCGGATAACCATGGATTTCATAACCAAGTTACCCAAAATAGCGGGCGGACTTGACACCATTTGGGTGATCGTCGACAGATTAACCAAATACGCGCACTTCTTACCAATAAAGGAAACTGAAAAGTTAGAGAAACTAGCTCGAACATACATCCGAGAGATTGTGCGACTGCATTGTGTACCAATATCCATTATCTCCGACAGAGATAGTAGATTCACCTCACGGTTCTGGCAGGCACTACAAAAATCCCTTGGGAAGAGACTAGACATGAGTACCGCTTACCATCCACAAACCGACGGTCAGAGTGAGAGGACCATTAAAACCTTGGAAGATATTCTAAGAGCTTGTGTGATCGATTTTGGTAATGCATGGGATAACCATTTTGTGACATCCCTTAATTTCTCGGCCAGAAAAGACCGATTTAATTTTTGCTTTTTAAAATAAAATCAGAGAAATCTTTTCAAAAGATGTTGCGGAATTGGTCCCAAACAACATATGATAAAAGTTTATCAAAACCCTTCATTAAGAAGGTATATATTTTCCATATATATCAAAATCTCGGGATGTCATGTTCCGATACAGATCAAAAGCATAAACAAGACATTATAAGCCTTTCAACAGTTATTTACAACTACAGGCCTATAATCCAAAAATATGTCGTCGTCCTCCGACTATGCTCGGGGTCCACTACCTGTAACATAAAAAGCTGAGTGGGTCAGGCTTGGGAGCCTGGTGAGCATATAGGGTTTTCAACCCACAATAATAATAAACTTACTAAGTTAAACAATAAGCAATAACCCTGATTACCCGTTCCCGTTATCCTCACTTTACGTCCCTAAACACTTATCACAAGGGACCTAGCTTAAAGAATATCATCGGGATGGACACTACTGCTAATGGGTTTCCTCAGCCATACATGTCCTAAAGGCAACCATGAGGGGATGGAGTACAGCGAATGAACACTCTTAGTTCATTAACACCTACAGGTTGCGGACCTGCTAATGTTTCCCACTGGACTGTCTAGAAAGTCTGTGGTCGTCATCCAAACTCCGCTAGATGACTAGATCTCAAAACACATCGAGGCCTCTCATAAATTTTATTTGATCACATATCACTATCTACCCATGTTCTACCCAACATATATGTAGATAAAACTACTTATACAGTTTAAAACTTGTATAAAACATCCACTCAACAGTCACCTCAAATAAACAACTAATATATTTACACATAACACGTATTATAAGGTAAATACTTCATATCTATGTGTAGAATGAAAGTGACTATACACTCACATGATTTGATGATAATCGGGCAACAATTCGTTTCCTAAAATGATCGTTTCTAATAAACCGGGAGTTTTATTGAGAAATCGGGCTCTGCAAAGGTCGGGCTTCGAAACCGAAAAGATAAATTTTCCGGGCTTCTCGGGCACTTCGTGGAGTATTATGGGGCTTATTATTGATATCGGGGCTTTGGGGTATGTTAATATGAAAGAAATATGGGTTTAGGGGCTAAAAATGACAAGATTCCAAAATATATCCGGGAGGTCTCGCACCCTTCTATATATAGGGGCGAGGCTTCTGATCCAAGGGCGGAGAAGAGGCCACACGTCGCAGATCCGAAGCTCACAGGGGATGGGTCGCACATGGCTCGCACATGGTCTACGCATGCGAGGGGCTCGTTGTCGCCTCCTGATTGGACCGCGGTCTAGTCGAGGCTTCGGACGTGGCTCCTTCTGCGAGGCTCGGACGGATGAGTCACTACACACGCGTCGGATGCGAGGCTTGCCACCGAAGTTTATACGTGTAGTCAGCGGATTGGACCGCAGCTCGGACTCGGAAGGACATGACATACCTCGCCAGGTGGCTTCGTGACTCAGCAGCTCGGATACATGGCGCATTTTGAGCGAGGGTGACGTGGCCGAAGTCCACGTGTACGAAATTCCTCAGTTTTGGGGATTTTTCTCGTTTTTCGCGCCAAAACTTCTAAAATCCGTAACTGTCGCATACGAGCTCCGTTTTTGACGTTCTTTATATGCACGCGTAGCTAAAATTAAGCTCTACAACTTCCGTTTGTACTTCGTCGGCTAATTTTTATTTTAATTTTTATATTATTATTTTTAACAGACCGGGATAGAAAATCCGTTAAAAATTCATAACTTCTTCATCCGACGTCCGTTTTCGTCAGAATTTTTACCATTGTGCTACTAATGAGGAGACCTTCAATTCTCGTTTAGGTTGTGTCGGCTAAAAATCGTTCGATCTAAAATTCGAGTTTTTAGTTGTCTACTTCTAAGCTGAAACTTCGAAAAATCATAACTTCCTCATACGAAGTCAGATTTGGGCGTTCTTTTTATCGAACTTCTCGGTTTAACGAATACTACGAATTTCGTTTAGAATACTAAGGCTAAAAAGTAGTTTATCAAAAACTCACTTTTACGACATTCAGCACTGTGCCGGTTTTGTCGCGAAACTTTGACAGGTGATAACTTCTTCGTTATAACTCGGATTTTGGTATTCTTTATATCCCCAAAATCCTTTTTTCGACCACCACAACTTTATGTAAAGATATCGGGCTTATCTCACACTTTAATTTTGACGCTTATTTTTTATTCTTAATTAATTAAATGCTAATAATTAAGCATAAAACACATAATTCACATAATATACACATAATTCATTTTCATTTCTTCAAAATGAGTTACAAAGGTTAAACTAGACTATCACCTCAATGTAAATGCCTAGGCTAGAAACACGAGTGTTACAATTCTCTCCCCCTTAGGATGATTCCGTCCCCGGAATCACATATCACCAAACAATTGTGGGTAGCGACTCATCATGTCACTCTCCGTTTCCCAAGTGAGATTTGGTCCATTCGTATATTTCCAGCGCACAAGCACTAAATCAACCATCTTGCATCGCAACTTCATAGTCTTGCGGTCAACGATTGCCTCAGGTTTTCGATCAACCTCTTTTTTTCATCCAACCTTAACTCAGAAATCGGAATTATGTCGGGCACATCTCCCGTGAACTTTCTCAAATAACACACATGAAAGGTGTTATGAATACCCTCCAGTTCTTCCAGTAACTCTAGCTTGTAAGCTTGATTCCCGATCTTCTGAAGAACTTTGAACGGTCCAATAAACCTTGGACTCAACTTTCCTTGTTTCCCAAATCTTATAAGTCCCTTCCACGGAGAGACTTTAAGTAAAACCGAATCTCTAACTTCAAAGGTTATCGGTTTTCTTTTCTTGTCAGCATAACTCTTTTGTCGATCTTGAGCAGCTAACATCCTTTCCCTTATCACTTTCAACTTTTCAGCAGTGTGATAGACTATTTCAGGTCCCATAAACTACTTTTTCCTAGCTTCCAGCCAACATGATGGCGTTTTACACTTTTCCCCATACAAAGCGTGATAAGGTGCCATCTTAATGCTTGAGTGGAAACTATTATTATAGGAGAATTCTACTAGAGGTAAGTGTTCATCCCAGTTACCTTGGAATTCTAGGGTACATGCTTTCAGCATATCCTCCAATGTTTGAATCGTTCGTTCGCTCTGACCATCGGTTTGCGGATGGTCAACTGTACTCAAACACAACTTCGTACCCAATTCCTATTGTAGACTCCTCCAAAACCTTGAGGTAAAACGGTTGTCACGATCGGATACAATCGTTAATGGAACACCGTGAAGCCTCGCAATTTCCTTCACGTAAGAATTCGCAAGTTTATCCATAGACCATTTCTCTTTGGCTGCTATGAAATGCACACTCTTAGTGAAGCGATCAACAGCCACCCAAATCATGTCGTGACTGTTCCTTGTTCTGGGCAGTTTAGTCACAAAATCCATGGTGACGTCTTCCCATTTACCCATGGGTACAGGTAAAGGTTCTAAACTCCCATACGGTTTCTGATGTTGTGCCTTAACCCTAGCACAAGTTACACACTTGGCCACATACTTAGCAACATCGAGCTTCATCGTCGGCCACCAATAATAGGGCTTTAGATCCCTATACATTTTTGTACTGCCAGGATGAATCGAGTACATGGTCTTGTGAGCTTCTTCCATCAGAAGATCTCTTACTCCGCCCGTCTTAGGTACCCAAATCCTATCTTCGAATACCTTCAACCCTCGGTTGTTTGTACCGAATACTAACGTTTTGCCCAAACGTTCTTCCTTTCGGTCATTTTTCTCTAAAGCTTCCTCTTGAGCATTCTTTATACTTTCCACAATTGTCGAGACAACTTTAATTCTCAACGCTCTTGGCCTTTTCTTTTCAAGGTTTACCTTCCGATTGAGAGCATCAACCACAACATTTGCTTTACCAGAGTGGTAAAGTATCTCACAGTCAGCGTTGTTGCCTCATATTCAATTCCTTCTGACTAAAGAGATATTGAAGACTCTTATGATCAGTGAAAAGTTTACACTTTGTGCCATAAAGATAATGCCTCCATATCTTTAAGGCAAATACTACCGCTGCCAACTCCAGATCGTGAGTGGGGTAGTTCTTTTCATGATCCTTCAATTGCCTTGATGCATATGCTATCACTTTATCCCTTTGGGTCAGAACACAACCTAACCAAACTCCAGATGCATCGCTATAAACTACGAAGTCATTAACTCCTTCAGGCAATGAAAGAGTCGATGCTTCACACAATCTCTTCTTCAACTTCTCAAAGGCTTCCTTATGCTTCTCATTCCAAGCATAAGTGGCTCCTTTGTGGGTCAAAGCTGTTAATGGAGTAGCAATCGAAGAAAAGCCTTGGATAAACCTTTAGTAATATCTAGCTAATCCTAAAAAGCTTCGAATCTCCGTAGGACTTTTTGGTTGTTCCCACTTCATCACAGCTTCAATCTTTGTTGGGTCAACCATTATTCCTTCTTGGTTAACCACATGACCTAAAAATTAGACTTCTTGAATCCAAAATTCACATTTGAAGAACTTTGCATACAACTTCTCCTTTTTCAGGACTTCTAGCACTTCACGCAGATGCTTTTCATTCTCCTGCTTGCTTCTTTACAAATAACATAGGGGCTCCCCAGGGTGATGAACTAGGTCGAATGAAACCTTTGTCCAATAACTCCTGAAGTTGTTTCATAAGTTCTTTCATCTCTGTTGGTGCTAATCGATATGGTGCTTTTGCTATCGGCGTCGTTCTTGGTAACAAGTCGATACGAAATTCTACTTGTCGATCATGGGGCAATATGGGAAGATCTTCGGGAAAGACTTCCGGATAATCACACACCACCGGAATATTCTACACCTCCTTCTTTTCCATCTTACTATCGATCACGAACTCTAGATATGATGTACATCCCTTGGCCAAACACTTTCTGGCTTTCATTAGGGAAATGATTCCATAATTTACTCTGCGTTTGTCTCCATACACCATAAACGACTCTTTCCCTGGCGGGTTTACTTTTACTATCTTCTTTCTACATAATATTTCTGTATCGTTGGCGCTAAGCCAATCCATTCCTAAAACTATGTCGAATCCGTTTAACTCGATAGGCAATAATTCCTCGTGGAACTTATTCCCATCCAAGTCAATGAGGATGTTTTTCATACGATGGCTAACAGGTACAAACTTGCCACTGGCAATCTCGACTAATAAAGCATTAATTAGCATATCTATAGGCAAAGCTAGCTTTTTACCAAATTCATGTGATATAAAGGAGTAATTGGCTCCAAAATCAAACAAAATTTGGGCAGGCAATTCGTTTACAAGAAAGGTACCTGAAGCGACATCGACTTCTTCTTTTGCAGCTTCAAGTGTCATTTGAAAGGCTCTCGCCTTTGGCTTTGGTGGTAGATTGGGCTTTACTGCATCCTTCCTCTTTGGAAAATCTTTAAGAACATGCCCTACTTCATGGCACTCAAAACATACCCTCTTGTCGGACAGACACACGTTAGCATAATGCCCAATATTTCCACATTTGAAGCAAGTCACCTCCTTACTACATTTCCCAGAGTGCTTTTTCTTGCACTTCTCACACCATTTCGCTTCACCTCCTCCTCCTCCAAACTTCTTGGACTTAGAAAATTTGCATTTCTTGTTGGAACCTGAAGTTCCTTAAAATTTTATCTTTTCACCAACTTATGCCCTCTCCAGACCCTTCTCTCTAATCTGAACCTGAACATTATTAGTAGCCCAGATGGCGGCTTTCAAAGTGGTTGCATGCTTAACCATCAAACCAAAGTCTGCTGGTAATCCGAGGGCAAACTTGTTGACCTTAGAGATTTCAATTGGAACTAGATGAGGAACAAGCTTCATCTTTTCCATAAAACTAGCAGCATATTCAGTAACACTCATCTTTCCTTTCTTTAAATTCTTGAACTTATTGTTGATTTCCAGAAGATCCTGCTCAGAGCAGTACTGCAATTTCAGTTGTACCACAAAATCATCCCAAGACATCTTACTAGCTTCACCCTTGGGCATCGAATCAGCTAGTAACTTCCACCAGCTCAACACACCAGACTTTAATAGAGGAATTGCAAGTGCAGTCTTTTGTTTGTTGCTGCACTCACAACTTTCAAACATCGTCTCCATTTTGGAGATCCAATTCATGACTTCCACCGGTGTCAGACTTCCAGATAGACACGGCGGCTTAGATGCCATGAAATCTTTGTATTTGCACCTGTGTCCATCAACTCCTCTATCCTGGTTGTTTTGTCTAACTATCGGTGGGTTGGCTTGATCAAGAGTCCCACTGTAGTTCCCTCCTACTGATTGCCTTTCATTCAATATCGGTTGTTCAACAGGCATCGTAGTCTCTTCCCTATGCTTTTATAGTAATCGCCTTGTCTCCTTCATCTGGCGATCTAACATCATTTGCATCATTGCTTGTACCCCAGCCATCGTCATTGGCTCAGGTGCAGTTCCTACAACAGGTACTTGCTCAACTACTTGAGGTTGAGGCTGTTGATCCCTGTTTCCGTTTACATTTGCATCTCCACTACGAGTTCTTGCCATTACAATCTATATAACGAATAAGGCGCATTTAGGTCTTTATCCTTCTTAGACATGTCAATTCCCTTATCACTCCGAAACGTTTACATGTTAGTTCTAACCTCGTAATCATACGCTTATAATCCTACACACATAAGGTTTCCAGATCCGGTCGGCAATAGACCGTAGATCCGAACAAATAATGGCACACATGGCAAACACATGGCATTTAGCACATAAGGGCATTTTAGGCATTTTCCCTAAAATAAACTAGTGCTCGTGTCTAAAATATGGTAGAAACTCATCTCACAATCATCACTTAGCATTCTAAATTTAAGTTTAGAAATCGTAGGATATTTTTTAGTTCGCTTAAACTAATGCTCTGATACCAACTGTGACATCCCCTAATTTCTCGGCCAGAAAAGACCGATTTAATTTATACTTTTTAAAATAAAATCAGAGAAATTTTTTCAAAAGATGTTGCGGAATTGGTCCCCAAACAACATATGATAAAATTTTATCAAAACCCTTCATTAAGAAGGTATATATTTTCCATATGTAAATCTACTTGACCGGGGTCATGGAAATAAAGAGTCATGACACATTAGGGTTTACATGGTGTAACCCTAGATGTGTCAACACTATATAAGAAACCCATTCTCCACCAAAATCGACTACACATAAGAAACAAGAGGGCTAGGCCGATTTTAGAAGTGTGTATTCTCTCTAAAGTCATTACAAAAGCATTTGGTGTTGTGTGAAGCATTTGAGGCATCACACTTGGGGTGCTAGGCTCACAAGGTTTCAAGGATCATAAGCAGCAACAAGGTAAGTTATTCTATCTTTCATTCAAGTTAAAAATTGTTCCCCATGTATGCTAGATATGAATGTAACCTTGGAATTCAACTTTGCATGATAATTAGACAAACATAGATCCAAGGTTAATAGGATAGAAGTAACATATAAACTTCGACTTATATGCATTTACTATTCATTAATCAGCTATACACAACAATGCGTTTTATGACATCAATTTACTGATGCGGTTTCGCATTATCAATGTACAACCAATTAGTAAACAATAAACCATATATCTTGGTTTTAAGACCATATGATATTATCGTCTTGCGATCACTTTTGTCACATTCCATAAAGTGATTCCAGTAAGCGCGGTTTTATTCCAATGCTCAAAACTTGTTCATAAGCACACATGAACGTTGCAGCAACCTTTTCTATGTCTAATACCTTTTAGACACTCTACATACCAATTCATGACAATCTTCATTCATACCTACTTCCAACATATGAAAGATTATGGACTGTTTGAATAATTCGATTATTCTTAATAACTCAATTATTCAGGAAGTCAAAACATGCAAATTGAAATAATAGTTAGACAATTAACATATGACAGTAACTTTGCGTATAAATAATACTCCTTTATTTAATCATCAAATTTCAATTACATTTATCTATTATATGTTTCTAAAACTTTCTAATCTAAACTAATATCATCCTTCAGCCCAATGCTCCTAGCATGCTGCAAGTGCTTAACCCTACTCAGTCCCTTTATAAGCGGATCTGCTGGGTTATCTTCTGACGATATCCTCTTGACCACGAGGTGTCCTTCTTCTACTCGATGTCTAATAAAATGTTACTTTCTGTCGATATGCCGAGATCTACCATGATCCCTCGGTTCCTTGGTCAAGGAAACCGCTCCTTCATTATCATAGAAAATTTCCATAGGCTCCTTTATGGTAGGCACAACTCCAAGGTCACCAATGAAGTTCTTCAACCATATTTCCTCCTTTGACGCTTTGCTCGCTGCAATGTATTCTGATTCGCACGTTGAATCAGCTACGGTTTCTTGTTTGGAACTTTTCCAAGTCACTGCTCCTCCATTTAGGGTAAAGACCCAACCCAACTACGAATGGTAGTTGTCCCTGTCGGTCTGGAAGCTGGCATCGCTATACCCTCGCACCTTTAAGTCATCACTCCCTCTGAGGACTAAGAACCATTCCTTGGTCCTCCGAAGGTACTTAAGTATATTCTTGACCGCAATCCAATGAGCTTTTCCCGGGTTCCCTTGATATCTACTGACCATGCTCAAGGAAAAGGCCACATCAGGGCGAGTACAATTCATAGCATACATGATCGAGCCAACTGCAGAAGCGTAAGGTACTCAGCTCATCTTTGCTATCTCGACTTCGGTACTCGGACTTTGAGTCTTACTCAATTTGGCATTACTCTGTATCGGTAGTTCTCCCTTTTTCGAGTTTTCCATACTAAAACGTTTTAGTACCTTTTTCCAAGTAAGTATTCTGACTAAGTCCTATTAGTCTCTTACTTCGTTCTCTCATTATCCTTATTCCCAAAATATAGGAAGCCTCTTCGAGGTCCTTCATAGCGAAGCACTTCCCGAGCCAGGACTTGACCTCCTGCAGAGTCGAGATGTTGTTTCCTATGAGTAGTATGTCATCAACATACAAAACGAGGAAGCTAACTATACTCCCACTGGCCTTGACATATATACATGATTCATCTTCACTTCGTACAAATCCAAACTCTTTGACTTTCTCATCGAAGCAAATATTCCATCTGCGAGATGCTTGCTTAAGTCCGTAAATGGATTTCTCAAGCTTGCACACTTTATTGGGATGCTTCGGATCGAAAAAACCCTATGGCTGAGCCATGTAAACATCCTCAGCCAACTTCCCATTAAGGAAAGCGGTATTGACATCCATCTGCCATATCTCATAATCATGAAATGCAGCAATAGCTAGCATCATGCTAATAGATTTTATCTTAGCAACTGGTGAGAAGGTCTCATCATAGTCAACTCCGAGAGTTTGAGTAAAGCCCTTCGCCACCATTCGTGCTTTATACGTGTTCACATTTCCATCCACGTCGGTCTTCTTCTTGAAGATCCATTTGCACCCAACCGTCTTACGTCCGGGCACATTGTCAACCAAATTCCAAACTTGGTTGTCATACATGGACTAAATCTCGCTGTCCATCTCCTCTTTCCATTTTGCAGACTCTGGGCCTGCCATGGCTTCCTTATAGCTATTAGGTTCATCTAGATTTATTAGTGTACCATCACTAATATACGTGTCCCCTTCGGTAGTAATATGAAAACCATAAAACTGGGGTTGAAATCTAACTCTTTTGGAACGTCTAAGAGGTAAGGACTCGTCAATTGGTTCAACCGGAGTTTCCTCCTCGGGTTAAGCGCCAGTGGTAGAGGTTCCTTCATCGCTCGATTCTTGAATCTCTTCAAGATCGATTTGCCTCCCACTGTCTCCTTGGCTTATGAGTTCTCACTCTCGGAAAAACCTTCTCTTCGCAATCAAGAAAGCATTGTCACTCGGTCTATAGAAGAGATATCCAAAGGATCTCTGCAGGTAGCCGATGAAAATACATCGGTCACTACGAGGTTCGAGTTTATCGTGAGTCTCTCGTCTTACGAAAACCTCACAGCCCCAAACCTTTATATGTGCCAACGAGGGAGCCTTCCCTATCCATATTTCGTGAGGTGTTTTGGCAACCTTCTTTGTAGGGACTCGGTTAAGGATATGGGCGGCAGTCTCTAAGGCATACCCCCAGAATGAGATAGGTAGTGAAGCACGACTCATCATACAACTGACCATGTCTAACAAGGTTCAATTACGCCTTTCTGCCACACCATTCAATTGCGGTGTCCTAGGTGGCGTCAATTGCGAAACTATTCCGCATTCCTTGAGATAGTCGTGGAATTCAAGACTTAGGTACTCTCCTCCTCGATCGGATCGAAGCATCTTGATTTTCCTGCACAATTGATTCTCCACTTCATGCTTAAATTCTTTGAACTTTTCAAATGTTTCTGACTTGTGCTTGATTAAGTAAATATACCCATATCTACTATAATCATCGGTGAAAGTCACGTAGAAGCGGTTTCCATCCTTTGTGGTGGATCTAAAGGGCCCACATACATCGGTATGTATGAGATCCAATAAACCCACACCCCTCTCACAAGTGCCAATGAAGGGTGACTTGGTCATCTTTCCAAGTAGACAAGATTCGCATGTGTCATCTTCCCTAAGGTCGAATGACTCCAACACTCCATCCTTTTGGAGTTGGGCTATGTGCTTCTTGTTGACATCTCCAAGTCGACAATGCCACAAGGATGCTTTATCCATACTATTGGAAGAATCCATACACAACACATCATTTCCTAGGTTATCTACAACCATAACAGTTTCATAAATTCCATTACAAAGCATTGCTTCAAAGTATAAAACACCATTTGGATAAGCATAAATAGAACCATTCTCATTATTAAACGAATATCTAAATCCTTGTCTAAACAAACCATGAAACGAAATGATGTTTCTTGCCATATCTGGCGAGTAGCAACAATTATTTAAATCTAAATTCAATCCATTACTACGCATTATAGAATACACTCCAATCTTAGTAACACCCGACGTTCTTTTGTTCCCCATGATTAGATTTCTTCTTCCAGGCTCCACATCCCTATTTCTTCCTAGTCCCTGCATATCAGAACAAATGTGGTAACCACATCCTATATCAAGAACCCAAGAAATAGCATGAGATGAATCATTAGATTTAATTGTGTATATACCTGCATAAGATGGCTTAATCTTTCCATCCTTGATGGCTTGCAGATAATCCGGGCAGCTTCTCTTCCAGTGCCCTATTTTATGGCAATGATGGCACTCTGCCTCCTATGGGTTAGGGTTGGGTTTAGCAGGATCAACCTTGGTCCCACTAGAAGAGGAACCATCTTGGGACTTTCCCTTGCGGTGGCTCTTTAACGGAGCCTTCCTCTTCTTGCCCCTGCCCTTTAGCAAAAACAGGAGCAGCGGGTGGATTAGGAGTTGGTGCAACATACTTGTCCTTTAGGTTTCTCTCAGCAGTCCTTAGGAGCCCTTGGATTTTGCTTAGGGTGACCTTTTCCTTGTTCATGTGGTAGGTCATCCTAAATTTGTTGTAGCATGAGGGAAAGGATTGAAGAACAATGTCGATAGCCAAATCTTCCCCAAAGTGGACATTCAACTTGCGAAGACGATCAACATACCTTTGCATCTTTTGCAAGTGCACGGTTAGAGACTCTCCACTTCCCATTTTAGCAGTGATCATATTCGTAATGATCTCATAGCACTCTTGCCTCGCGCTTTGGTGATATCTCTCCATCAAGTCTATATGCATCTCATAGGGATACATGTCCTCATAGGACTTTTGGAATTCAGAGTTCATTGTGGCTATCATGATGCAATGAACTTTCGTTGCATCACGCTCATGCGTCTCAAGGACAACCATTTCTTCGGGAATAGCAGTTTCTGGATTGATCTTTTCGAGCTTTTCATCAAGAACATACTCTTTGTCCTCGTAACGTGCGATAGTGCGAATGTATCTTATCCATTTGCTAAATTTCGATCCATCGAAAGTCACTTTTTGACAAAGGCTCATTAATGTGAATGAGCTAGCAGCAACGTTGTTTGCGTTAAACATCTATAAATAGAAAGGAACAAAGTTCGATTACAATTAAGTCCCTAATTAACACCCAAAATGAAAATCTTAGGGCTAGGACCCAATAACATTATTTACATATTAGAAAAGGGATGCCGTAATCCAACACACAAATAATTTGGAGGTAAGTGAATGACGATTCACTAATTCTTCACCATGAAAAACATAGGCTTAAGTTTTAAATGTATTTAGAATTCCTAGATTTTCTTGGAGATACTTTGAACTTTTCAATGGCATGTTTAAATCTCGATATGCTCCTCTCGTTTGTGACTGGGATGCAGAGGATCACAAAGTAGGTGTGAATAACCATGCAAATCTACATGGTGCCTTCATTGTTACAATCACCTATTCGATGTGCTGGTAAACCACACACGCTCCATCAAATTATGACAAACAATGAATCACCCTTTGCCACCTTTGCTTAGAACCAATTAGTGTGCCGATAAACCACACACGCTCCACTAACTTCTTAGCAAGGGTGCAAAGTGTAATTTCAAGGGATTGCATCAATTTCACTTTTGTCTAAAGTAACTAGGATTGAGAATTTTGTAAAAACGTTTAGTTACTTTTATATAGATTCATTATACTTATTAATGAAGATAAGATTGCCCTATCCTACCCGTTCGGCTAACGACCCTCCACCATTCAAGCAAGCGGTGGGTGTGAGTGTACACCCATTAAGCGTCATTTTATAGGTAACAACCTTATACCCACCTTATAGACCGGCTTCGTGAATGAGGCTTACTAACGGTAAGACTAGCCTTTTAATTATACATATA
The DNA here is from genome assembly GCF_002870075.4 of Lactuca sativa. Lineage (NCBI taxonomy): Eukaryota > Viridiplantae > Streptophyta > Magnoliopsida > Asterales > Asteraceae > Lactuca > Lactuca sativa. Next base: position 21,092,228 of record NC_056625.2, on the reverse strand, counting down.
TATATATATATATATATATATATATATATATATATATATATATATATATATATATATATTAAGCTTGTAATAATATAATAGTATAGGGTGTATTTTAAACATTTCAAAATACTCGGGTTTTAATCTTCAATTTAAAATTTTCGAATTTACTACCATTTAAATTAAAATTTTAAATATTAAACTATTGATTTAATAATTATCTTAAATTAAACTATTAATTTAAATTATCAAATCATAAGGGATTATGTAAATCATAAGGATAATTACCATTTAAACAATTAACTTATCATAATCCCTTTAATCCGTCTAAATTTCGAAAATAAGGGGATGAGATAATTCAAAATCTTTAATTTCCATATTTAACCATTAAAAGATAACTTCAAGATAAGGGATTATCCAAATCCCTAAAATTTAGGATCTTATCTTGGGGAAGGAGGCTAATCTCGAAATCTAAGGGTTTGCAAACCCTAGATTTCGAAATCTTGGATTAATTGAAAGGATTCAAAAAACCTTTTCACAATTTTCCCAAATTAGGGTTAGGAAAACCCTAATCTCGAAATTTCATGCCTCCTAGGGTTTATTGGCTATAAACCCTAATTTTCAAGTTCATACAATTGTATAATACTAATTGAAAACAAGTTAACCAAAGGCTCTGATACCACTGATGGGTTTTATACAAACAATCCTATGTGTGCATGCAACCCTAATTTGGATATATGTTTTCACTATTAAATATACAACATTATGAACATATGAATAAAACCCTAATGTAGGTTTCTATTTTCGAAATTCATATATAAGGTTAGATCACATGCCTCTTATTGTTATATAGCAATAACAACTTAAATCTTCAAACCCTTAGTCTTGAAAGCAAGCACCACAAGTGTAGTGCCTCTAATGGCTCATAAACACCACAAGCAATTGGAGAGGCTATAGAGAGAGAAGGGGAGAGGTAGAAATCGGATCTAGATACCCTAGGGATCAAGTGGACGATTTCTTATGGCTTAGGGGTCTTTATATAGGGTTGAGATTAGGGTTTCAGTCCTTATCCTTATCTAGTTGCTTGCCCACCAAGAAATCATAAGATAAGCCTTGAAAAGCCCTTATCTCTTGGACCTTGGACGATTTCAAGGATATCCTTATCCTTGAATTCGTTCAACCTTTAACAAGGATAATCATTTCCCTACCTTGCAACTATCACATAATTACAATTCAGCCCCTCTAGTTTAATTAATTACACTTGATCACAAAATTAATTCCTAATTAATTATTGACCAATATTAATTAAAAAAATATGATTTCTCCTTTAATATATTATTCTTATAACATATTAATAAATCATAATAACCTCTTTCTCTATTTATTTCTCCAGTCAAGTTGCTTTGGTGAAGGCAACCCAAAAGGACCATGCACAACCGGGTCAAGTACTTACCAAATATGGTTACGGGCTTAGACACTAATCCAAAAATTATATGTATTTAAGAAAATATGATTTATGTGGAGAAGATTTGTTTTCGTGTCATTGGTTCAATAGTTTTCTCATGTGTGTGTGTATGTGTGTGTGTGTGTATATATATATATATATATATATATATATATATATATATATATATCATGACATATAATTTATATAGACAATATTCTTTTTTTCACAAAAAATAATATGTTATTAGTTACATATAATTACATGTGATTAAATGTATTTAATCACATATGATTAAAATGGAAGAAGAAGAATTATTGAACAGAGAACTCGAAAATGAATATTGTTCACATAAATCATATGTGATTAGATACATATAATCACATGTGATTACACGCATTTAATCAAGTATGATTTATGTGTACAATATTTATTTTCGTGTTCTCAATCAAATAAGTTGGTCTCATGTATTTAATCACGTGTGATTACATGTGATTATATGTATTTATTTTCATGTTTTCAATTTAATAATTGGTCTCGTATATTAAAATTTCGATTTTCCTATTCAATAGTTATTCTCTTGTATATAATCACATATAATTATATGTATCTCATGCATATGGTTTTATGGAGATCCCTAGGTTGCAGCACGTTCGGTCGTGAACTCCTCGCGCCGCTGCTGCCGTTTTTTGTGCATATAAATTATATGTGATACATACATATAATCACATGTGACTAAACGTATGTAATCACATATGGTTATTGTGGATAAAGAACAACTATTGAATCGAGAACATTGAAATGAATATTGTCTACATAAATCATATTTGATCAGATACATATAATTATATGTGATTATATTAACTTAATCAAATATGATTTATGTGGATAATATCATTTTTCATGTTTTCAAGTTAGTGGTTGGTCTTGTGTATCTAATCTTCTACACATAAACTATATGTATTTAGATCCATAAAATCACATGTGATTATATGTAATTTAATCACTTATGATTTATGTGGAAAATATTCCCCTTTTCGTTTTCGATTTAATAGTTTCTCTCGTATATTTAATCATATGTGATTACATGTATATAATCACATATGATTTATATAGAAAATATTGGTTTTCACATTCTTGATTCAATAGATGTTCTCGTGTATAAAATCACATGTGAATATATGTATTTATTCACATATTATTTATATAGACAATTTTCTCTTTTGGATTTCGATTCAGTTTTTTATTCTTATATTTAATCACATGTCATTAACCGCATGGAATCACATATGATTTATATAGAAGAGATTTGTTTTGACGTTCTTGATTAAATAGTTGTTCTCATGTATAAAATCACATGTGATTATATGTATTTACTTAAATATGATTTATTTGTATAATACTCATTTTCGCGTTTTCGATTCAATAGTTGTTCTTGTGTATGAAATAACATAATGTATTATTCGCATATGATTAATGACGATAAAAAAAACTATTGAAACGAAAACACGAAAACAAATCCTATGCATATTAATCATATGTGATTACATACACAAAACAACTATTGAAACGAGAACGCAAAAACGAATATTTTCCATATAAATCATATGTGATTATAATTCAGGTGATATATATATGTGAGAACGACTATTTAATCAAGAGCATGAAAACGAATCTTGTCAAAATAAATCATATGTGATTAGATACATATAATGATATGCGATTGTATGTATTTAATCACATACGATTTATGTGGAAACTATTTTTTTTGAATTTTCGATTCTATAGTCGTTCACGTGTATATAATCACATGTTATATATATATATATATATATATATATATATATATATATATATATATATATATATATATATATATATAGAGAGAGAGAGAGAGAGAGAAATTAATTTTCGTGTTATTAATTCATTATATGTTCTTGTTTATGTAATAATGTGTGATTATATGCATTTAATCACATATGATTTATATGTACACAATTAGAATTCGTAAAGTGTTTGTGAAAATGTTGTGTAAAAATGAAGAATGAAAAAAAATGTAAGTTTATATATAGTTAGAGGCAAACTGGGCCATTGACCAATGAGATTTTTGCAGCACAGTCAAAATTTTTGCATGTGAATTCAATTATTGCAGTTAGCTTACGCCAAAGCGACATTATTTTACATGTTTTAAAAAAATCACACGCTACCGAAATTTTTACATTGCAAAAATTATGGTTAATTGTGGTATATTTGAAATTTTGAACACTTAAAAAAAATGATTTATAAGATTAAATTAAGTAGTTAGTTTGTCAAAATTAAGTTTTTAAAAATTATTTAAAAAACTATATTTTTATACTATATTATTTTACACGTTAAAAAAATCACATACTAACGAGATTTTTTGAGTTGCAAAAATTGTGGTATATTTGAAATCTTGAACTCTTAAAAAATTTGATTTTTAAGATTAACTCAATTAGTTATTTTGTCACAATTAGGTTTTTAAAAATTCGAATAAATTACACGAATGGTCCTTTACCTTTACAGTTTTTCCATGAGTTGGTCCTTACGTAACTTTTTTCCCTGAAATGGTTCTCAATGAGCAAACCTTGCACACGAAAGGCCCCTATGACTAACTCTGTTAACAGATTCAGTTAAGTTTGTTAAATGACCAAATTACCCTTTATTTTATGCACACAAATGGTCCTTACGACTCTTTCTCTCTCTCTCTCTCTCTCCCGATCTCTCTCTCTCTCTCTCTCTCTCTCTCTCTCTCTCTCTCCATCTCTCTCTCTCTCTCTCTCTCTCTCTCTCTCTCTAATGTATAGATAAATGAACAATGTTTAACTGATAAAGTAAAAATTGGATCCACATGCGTTTCTCCTCCCTTCAATCTCCTTCAACATTCGACCACACCCATTGTTGGAATCGGCCAAGGAAGTCGCCGCTGCCATCTAATTCCAGTACTCCGCCATTGTAATCACCAACGAGCTCCACCGTTGCAACAACCAGCGACCACAACCGCTGCAATTTTTGGGGAAAACCAATTTTTAAATCATGTTTTCAAACCAATTTACGATATTGTCATGGCCGAGGTAGTGAACATTAAGAACGGAACATCACCACATTCAAATCTGCAGAATTACGATGATATCAACGAGTACTTCTGGAGGAGAAGATGTTTTGAGAAATTAAAGTGGCATATAGACAATGGGAGCAATATCTTCGCAACAACAAGCAAAGGGAAGTGGGTAGGGAGCAGTTTCTTCGCTAAGCTCTACACTATGTTGTGTTTGTTTCTATAGGCTATCATCATCGTTGCTTGGAGGGATCCAAACCATCCTCCATAGAAGGCATTAACGAACAAAGACACCTCTCTCTCTCTCTCTTGTACATCTCTTATACGTCTCTTTCTCTCTCTCTCTCTCTCTCTCTCTCTCTTCATTATTCAGTTACTTCTTGCAAATAACACCAATTATATAACCCAGTTAAGATCTTCTAGACCTTACAGATGTCACATATGAATGGCACCAATTCTTTGCTAACAACAACAGGTTTGAATTAGGATTTTTATGGCTTCTAGTTGTATTAGTCTATCTCATGGACACACAAGTAAGGTACTCAATGTACTCTTCATTCTTAGGTGCATCAATTGGCCTTTTATGACTTTCATTTTTTCGCAAGTGCAATGCAGGAATAAGAGTGTTTGTTGGTTCATATGTGTTGAATTTGAACGTATATCTTCACCAGGTTCAACATTGCGTATGTTGAATCAAGAAGAAGGGTAAAGAGATGAACAAGAGAGAGAGAGAGGTGTTATTCATTATTGAATTTGAACCCAAGATCGTCATTTAGTTCATCCCAAAATCTTCATCGAGTTTATCTCTATGTGTCTGTGTGATGAATCATGGAGAGAGGGAGAGAGAGAGAGAGAGTCATACGGATCATTTATGTGTAATAAAATAAAGGGTATTTTTGTCATTTAACAAAACTTAACTGAATCTGTTAACAAAATTAGTCACAGGGGCCTTTGGTGTGCAAGGTTTTCTCCTCGAGGACCATTTCAGGGAAAAATTTTTCGTAAGGACCAAGTTGGGGAAAAACTGTATAGCTAAAGGACCATTCGTGTAATTTGTTCTAAAAATTATTTAAAAAACTATATTTTTACAAGTATTGTTTTGACTCTTTTGGTTGATATCACCTAACACGCCATCACATGTCAGAAAATGTTATCTTTCTAAAACTCAAAACCCTAAGTTCCTTTATTATTATTTATAAACATAAAATGTATTAAAAAATTGTAAACATAAAAACAAAAATCACGTACCAACTTTCAACCTCACACCTTTAGAAACCTAGTTTTCCTTTATCTTCAACCTCAAAGCCTCTCTCATTCGCTTTTAGATTATCTGTTGAATTCCAATCATGACTCGATTCAGCAAGCTTGACATCATCGATTACTAGTTTATCTGAATCATCCACTATTTTCCGCAAATTTCCAAAACTTTTGTTCTTCTAAACCTTACTTTCTCCATTGATGACCTCGACACCATCACTGATCTGATTCACATCGAGCGGAGGACGCCATTCGCAACCTCCACAGCTCGGAAGCTCATCACCAGTCGCTGATCCACAACAATAGAATTGTACGTTGTGCAGTCAATAGCGGTGGGATATCGGTGGGATAGCGGTTATCGGTAGCTGGCAAAATAGCGATACTAAATAGCGGTATCACAAATAGCAGCGATATTGACCGATATTTGACCGCTATTTGACTGGTATTTGGCAAATATCGGTGGGATAGCAGTGAAATAGCGTTTATAGCTAAAGTTTTAATTAAATCACTTCATTTATTGTTAAAATATAGATATATGGTGGGGTTTTTTTTTTGGAATTGACAAACATGTGCTTCTAACATTTTCTAACTTACTATATGTTTTACTTAATGACCTTGTATCCATCCACTACAACAGAAGGTTACAAAGGCACTGCATTACATAAAAATACCGATATCACACCGCGATAACCTATATATCAAATATTGGCCCTTGACCGATATTTGATTTTGAACCGCTATAACTGCATAGATTGTACGTTCAGTCAATTTCTAGTCACGTCTCTACTTGTGAGTGAGGGTTTGATAAAGTGAACGACGAGAATGTCAAGTCCAATCAGAAATACACATGCATGGAGGAGAACAATAGTAATGATATGGATAGTTTAGATCGGAAGGACAATTTAGATCGGAAGGTCGGTTGAGATCAAGCAATGGTGGTCTTCTACTTTTGATCAACATATGTTGTATATTTGGTGGCTTTTTCTTCAAATCCGATAGAAAACTGTTCTCATAATCAATGAAATGATACCGGGAAAGCTTTTCGGTTAGAAAGAGATCCGGAGGGATTTTCCTACGGTCAAAGGAATAGAGGTGGTGGTAGCAATCTGTAGTAAAAAGGAGATTGTTTGGTGATTCCGGCGTTTCTAGATTTTAGGCGGTGATCAGCGGTGTCGGTGATTGTCCGTTGGTTTCGATGGTGGTCCAAAAAGAAGAAAGTAACTAGTTTGTATATTAGTGGAGTGGGTGGGGTGGGGTAGGCCGTATAGGATATTTTTTTTATCTATTTAGTAATAAATAAATTATTAAAATAATAAATAATAACTTTTGTAATAAATTGAAATTTGTGGTTGAGAATTGTGCTCAAATTAAAAATTGTTCTCATTCGAACATACTTACATATATATATATATATATATATATATATATATATATATATATATATATATATATATATATATATATATATATATATATATATATATATATATATATCAGTGTTGTAGAAATCAGCCTAATCGTTCGATTAATTGGCGATGAATCGCTAATCGGACCTCCATCGATGCGAGCTAACCGATCACTATAATCAGGTTTGGTCAATGCATGTCAAAGTCAGATTTAATCACACCTAATCAAACATAATCAGGTTTGGTTAATGCAGGTCAAAGTCGGTCCAAATCAGACCGAATGGTCGATCAATCTCTTATTTTGGAATATCAAAGTTATATTTATAAATTTTTGATAATTTTCTTAACAATTAATGGTCCCTAATTAATCCCCACCTAGCCAATTAATCCCTAATCGGTAGTCCACGGACTAGCGGCTGATTAGCAACTTCTGCAACCATGATATATATAATGTATAAAACATTTTTTATATATCCCATGCAAGAAAAAAGTCTACACCTTTTAGTTTAAAGTAATACCCTAGAAAGGAAGACATGGGAGACAATGTATGGAGGTTGACAAGCAACCTCCATGTCTCTTGAAACCTCAAGGTTTCGTGGTCAAAGAAATGGACAAAAGTTTGGCTAGTTTGTCTAAGCAAGCCAGGTATTTAGTCAAGTGATGGTTAGCCAAAATGTCCAAAACTTAAGGTGTGACCCCATAGGATCATATGTTATTAGTAATATCACTCAATAATGATTCTTGAGCATATTGATCCAATGCTATATATATATATATATATATATATATATATATATATATATATATATATATATATATACACACACAATACATGTTTAAAGAAATCAGAGCTTAACATTTTAGCAATCTTAAGACCCAATGATGCATAATTTCGAATTCTATATACGATATTTATATACAAATAACTATCTGTTGGGTTGAAGATTCATTTGAAGATTGCGTCATTGGGCTCGGCTGTTAGTCCATTCATTTTGTGCTCCGGTTTTGGGCCTGTCCAACCGTGAGCTAGCTAGGTTTATTATATAAGCATATGCTTGCATGCATATTAGGTTAACGATCTAGAGAATAACGATAATTACGATAGTATTACAGATTTCTTTATCGTTCTTGTAAACCTCCAACCCTCTACAGTTGATGTTCCTATCGAGCTCTTCTGAGGGTTATTTTATAATCATTCAACACGTTTGATTCATTCTTGAGTTGTTCATTGTTTTTATGTTCTTGCTATTTGATCTTTATTTACCTGTTTAAGATCTAATCGATCTTCTAGATTATCTTTTAATCTCAACAATTGGTATCAGAGCAGGAGGATGTGTAATCGATACACTTCTTTTTTGTGAAAAGGTTTCAATTAGGGTTTTTCCGCAATTACTGATATTTATTGAGCCGTCATCTCATTATTGACGTATCTTGATATTTATTGTTTTGCCCTAATCTGATTTATTACAAGTCTGATCTTTAAACAGGTTATTCGATCATTATGGACGAGACACAATCGAATCCTATCAATATTTCCAACAACATTGGTTCAACCACGAAGATTCCCATTCTATATACCCATGATTATGAAGTCTGGGCGCATCACTTTGAAGACTATGTTATAGGATCTGAGGATAATGGATACCTCATATGGGAAGCAATTATCAATGGACCGTTTTCTCACTCTACAACGTCGAGGATTATCAAAACTCAAAAGGAGTACAATGATCTGCTGAAGGACGTTAAAGATATTGCACAAGATGAAAAGGATAAATTCTAGTGCAATATCAAGGCGTTGAGATTAATCAGATTCACCCTTCGGTCCGACACTTTCAGGTTGGTAAGCTCATGCACGACGGCAAAGGAAGTCTGGGATAGGCTTCGTGAACTGTACTCTATAGACGAGGATCTTGAACACTCCATCCAAACCTTGCTCTTATCTGTGTTTGGAGAATTCAGGCAAGGAGCCGAAGAAACTGTGACCCAAACGTTCGATCGCTTCAATCATCTTCTCAGCAAGATGATCAAACACGACATCGAAAGGAAGCTTATCGAGCAGAAGGTTACGTTTCTAAATGGTCTAAGGTCAGAGTGGAGAGTAGTGGTATCTACAGTTAAAGCCCATGAGCAGTTTAAATCATATTCTTTGGCGAAACTGGTGGGTATTCTCAAGTCTTAGGAGAAGATTGTGCTACAGGAAAAGAATGTTGTCTCAAGTCTTGGTTCGCTGGCCCTCCTGTCAAAAAGTAAAGCTGTGATGGAGGACGAAGACCTCAACTTGGAGGAATATGATCTCACGTCTGAGGATTATTCTATGATGGTGTCTAACCCCAAGAGGTTCATTAAGAAGAGATTCTCCAGCAATAAAAACCGAAATTGGCAGGGGAGTTATAGTTCAGAAAAGGTTAACAATGAACCGAAGGTTGAAGAGTCCAAGAAGGAACTGAAGGCAGATGGTGATTCTGGAGTAAGTTGCTACTACTGTGGAGGGAAAAACCACTATGCTAAGGATTGTGTCCTCAAAAAGATGGCTGAAAAGGATGAGGAAAAGGATGAGGAAGCTTTGCTGCAGAAAAAGCTTGATGAGATGAGGAAGAAGAAATCTACCGCTAACCCTTCCATGAATGCTCTAATTGTGCAGGGTTCGGTTGTTGATGACGAGTTCGGTGGAGTGGAAGTTTGGTCAACCGACTCTGAAGACGATGAAGTGAGGAAACCCTCTCATGGAAAGGCTTGTGTGGCAAAGGAGGAGAGCAGTGGAGGAAGGTGCTTCATGGTGTCCGATGTATCTCAGATGAGGGGATACAACACTGATGGTGGAAGCAATGAACCGAAGGAGCACCAGGATATGTGCTTTACGGCCAAACCGCTCAGTGTGCAGTTCAATGAGCTCGATGAACTGATCAAGAAGGTACAATCGGTTTTTGTTTCATTTAAAGTACCACAATCCTCATATGAAAAAGAACTAAAAAATGTTAATTCACGAATTTCTCATCTAGATAGTAGTTTAACTCAAACTCAAGTCACCAATTCTAACCTAACTGATCAATTAAGCAGGGTGTCTTCGAAGAGTGAGGAGTGGCGCATGTGGATCGAGTTGAAGGAGTCTGAATTAGTCGAAATAAAAGATGAAAACATTTATTTACAAAGAGACAATTTAAAGTTGTTAAAACAGCGTAATGTTTTTTGTTTAATTGCAAAATGTCTTTATTCTAATATTACTCAGCTTCACTTGGACTATGAAATAGGCCAAAAGATTCATCGCATGATTTTGCCCTTCCTTGAGTTGAAGGAGGATGAAATTGATGCCGAAGCTTATAATTGTGAGAGTGTGATATCATCTGATGACATCAATCCGACCTACATGTATGGACTGGACAAAATAGAATCTTTCATTAAATCCAAGGACCACAAGAACATGCTTAAAAACCTTTTGGATGAAAATGATAGACTTAAACTGAGAACCGAAACCATACAAAAATTTGACTCTTTAAACGCCAACTTGAGCTCAGAAAACAAAATTGATATTGAAAATGCATCTGAGCTTAATGAGGATGACAATATGAGTGAAATTTCTGTAGAGGACACGGTTGACTGCTCAGAATTTGTGAAAAGCGAACCTGAAAACCACAAGAATCTAATTTCAGAAAATTCAGTGGAGTTCGCTCGATTGTCCCAACAAAAGTCCCCGATCTTATCAGAAATAGCGGTTGTATATCAAAAGGTCAAGACCACTCCAAATCAAGTCTACAAGGTCACTGGAGTAACCGAACATCAGACTGCTGAACTCACAACTATTGTAAACGAAGAAAATGCTGATGGCTGCGATGAGTACTTCTGGTCAGCTCCAATCGATAATGCAAATGAAATGGTAGGCTTATCAGAAAGAACCTCATGGATGAGTAAAGGTAGATACATACCAGAACCCTTGAACAAGCCAGATAATTTCGATGAGCCAAGCACCAGTGGTACGAAAGACATTCTTCAAGAAAATGGAAGTTCGGCAAAACAAGACATTCCTTCTAATTCCTCAGTTCAAAGTGAAACTCCCACAGTTCAAAGTGAACCACCCAAAGAGAAACCGAAAATGAAAGCCAATATCCATCATCAACCGAAGCAGATGAGGAATCAGAAACGTGAAAGGAACCAGAGATACAGGAAGAATCTCTCTGAAAGGAAACAATTCTGGCAATCCCAGAATGCATATTTCTCACATCAAGACAAGAATCTAAAGTTTGAGAATAATCCTGTTAAAAAGCAAGAGAACGAATCCAACCGAAAGCCAAGGTTCGGTTCAGAGAACGAATCCAACCGAAAGCCAAGGTTCGGTTCAGAGAACGAATCCAACCAAAAGGCAAGGTTCGGTTCAGAGAACGAATCCAACCGAAAAACAAGGTTCGGTTCAGAAGATGATACCAACCGAAAGCAAAGGTTCGGTTCTAAAGTCAAAATAGATCAAAACTCTAAGGTCAGTCCCACCAATAATCAAAAGCAAAAGGGTCACCTACAGTCTCCAGCCAAGAAGTTATCTCAATCTAAGCCCTCTCATTCTCACTCATCTAATTCTTCTAATTCTTCCAATTCATCTCCTTCTCACTCAAAAGTCCATTCTGTTCGTTCTCAAAAATCTCATTCGTCAGCTGAACAAAAAGGCAAACAGAAGGATTCAGCATCTAAACCAGACTCTAAACCGAATGCACCTAATCCTAATAAAATCAAAGTTTTTACCATTAAAAGGAAAGATGAAACAACACTAATAAAACGAACATATCTTGTTGACATCTCTCTTACTATTCCTGTACCTGTGAAAGGCTCACGAGGACCCAAGAAACTTTGGGTTCCTAAATCTGCTTAATTTTTGCAGGTTATAAGTGACGAGCAGTTTGACGAAGAATGGTACATCGATAGTGGCTGCTCGCGTCACATGACAGGGAGGAAAGAAGAGCTCAGGGAATACAGATCTCTTTCAAATGGTGGCAACGTCAAGTTTGGGAATAACTCTTTCGGCACCATAAAGGGATACGGAATGATTACCAATAGTGATTTCACTATAAGAAAAGTGGCATATGTAGAAGGGCTACAACACAACCTCATCAGTGTATCTCAGTTTTTTGGAGGTACAGGTCTCAAAGTCTCATTCGACGATGAAGGTTCTGAAATTATTGAGAAGAAGACAAAGAAAGTAATTCTCAAGTCGGAGCGTAAGGGTGAAATGTTTCCTCTAAACCTTAAACCCATCAAAGGAAACCCAGCTATATGTCTATTATCAAAAGGACAATCTGACGAAAGCTGGTTGTGGCACCGAAGATTCTCTCATCTCAACTTTAAAGATATCAACAAACTTGTCACTGGAGGTCATGTTCGTGGTCTTCCATTGCTCAAGTTCGACAGAGATCATTTGTGTGTTGCATGCGAAATGGGGAAGCAGAGTCGTCAAAGTCATTCATCTATAATCAACACGAAAGTTGTTGAACCACTTGAATTACTTCATATTGATTTGTGTGGTCCATCATCTATCGAAAGCATCGGTGGTAGCAAGTATATTCTTGTTATTGTTGATGACTTTTCGCGATTTACATGGGTGTTCTTTCTAAAGCTCAAATCTGAAGCAACTCATAAGCTGAAAGTGTTCATCAAGCAGATTGAAGTACAGCTCAAGAAGGTCGTTCGCAACATCAGGAGCGACAATGGTCTGGAATTCAAAAACAGAGAATTTGAAGAATTTCTGGCAGAAAAGGGAATAAGTCATAACTTCTCAGCTCCCTACACACCTCAACAGAACGGAATTGTTGAAAGACGAAACCGATCTTTGTGTGAAGCTGCCCGAACCATGCTAAGCTTCGCTTCCTTACCTCTTTATTTTTGGGCTGATGCTATTTCTGCTACTTGTTTTACACAGAACAGGTCATATCTCAACAAGCGATTCAAGCTCACACCTTATGAGATTCTCAACAATAGGAAGCCCAATGTGAAATTTTTCCACGTGTTCGGCTCACGGTGTTTCATCTTTAACTCTAAAGAACACCGCAACAAGTTTGATGTCAAAGCCGACGAGGGAATCTTTCTGGGTTACTCTCTCACTTCCAAAGCATACAGGGTCCTAAACAAGCGTTCGAGAAAAATCGAAGAGACCTATTACGTGACTTTTGACGATAGCTATGTCAAAAAGCTACAGGCCAAAGAAGACACCGCTGGGGAAATCTTTCCTCAAACTGGTCAGGTCACAGTCTCGATCGCTAATCTATTCGAGAAGTTTATGGAGCTATTTGACGAACCAGAGAAAGCTACTCTCTCAAAAGCAGGCGCAACAGACAACAAGGTAGACCATATGAAGCAAATTGTCGAAGAAGCTGCCAGAAGAATGAACGAAGGAGGATCGAATTCTGATGAACCTCCATCCAACGATGCTTCAGTCGAGGGGGAGCCAAGCTCACATGTTGAGGGGGAGCCAAGCTCTACAACTGCAATCGAAAGTACTTCTCCAACCGAAAGTGCTTCACCAACCGAAGGTGCATCAACGCCTGAATACCAAGCACCACAAGAAACCTCTGGGCCTCAAGTTTCTCTAAACATTCCAGAAAGCTCATCTATCGAGGGGAGCAAGCTGATATGACGCTCGACTACGAAAGCCAATCCAAGCCAGAAGAAATGATCAACGCTGAACTGGACCCCACCTTTGATCCAAACTACCCTCCTCTTATTAAATGGACCAGAGATCATCCTATCTCTCAAGTGGTTGGTGATGTCTCTGAAAAGGTCCTGACCCGATCACAACTCAAGGCAAAACAGACATCCTTATTTTCCAAAGTTGAGTTTTGTATGTTTAACTCATTCGTATCAAAAGTTGAACCGAAGACAGTTAACACTGCTCTTGATCACTCCGATTGGGTTCAAGCAATGCAAGACGAACTAAACGAATTTGAAAGGAACAAAGTCTGTCGCCTCATTCCAACTCCTCCAGATGCCTCGGTTGTTGGTCTCAAATGGGTCTTTAGGAATAAAATGGACAAGGAAGGGAACGTTATACGAAACAAAGCTCGTCTGGTAGTAAAAGGATATTGTCAGGAGGAAGGGATTGATTATGAAGAGACTTTCGCTCCTGTAGCTAGGCTGGAATCTGTAAGAATATTTCTTGCTTATGCTACCCACAAAAACTTTGTAGTTTTCCAAATGGACGTCAAGTGTGCCTTTCTTAATGGAGAACTCGAAGAAACCGTGTATGTGGAGCAACCTCCTGGTTTCGTGAACGAAAAGTATCCCAATCATTGCTACATTCCGGATAAAGCTGTGTATGGACTCAAACAAGCTCCGAGAGCCTGGTATGAAATGCTAACTAAATTCTTAAAGATGTCCAAATTCAAACAAGGTTCGGTTGACCCAACCTTCTTTCGCAAAAAGGAAGGTAACCACCTTATGATCGTTCAAATTTATGTCGATGATATCATCTTTGGCTCAACGAATCCCAGCCTAACAGCTGATTTCAGAAAGCTGATGGAGACTAAATTTGAAATGAGCTCAATGGGTCCTATTAACTTTTTCCTTGGTTTAAATATTAGACAGGGACCCGAAGGCATCTTTATCAATCAGGAAGCTTACACGAAGACTCTCTTAGCAAAATTTGGCATGATGGGAGATTCCAAAATTAAAGTCCCGATGGCATTCGGCACCAAACTAACTCCATCCCTGGACAAACCGGCTGTTGATATCACGCTCTATCGTCAAATGATAGGCTCACTAATGTATCTTACTGCTAGCAGGCCTGATATCATGTTTTCTGTGTGTTATTGTGCTCGATTTCAGGCAAACCCACGCGAACCTCACATGCTTGCAGTAAAGAACATTCTACGCTATCTGAAGCGAACCACCTCCTTAGGTCTATGGTATCCTTCCAACTCAGGCTTCTTCGTTCAAGCCTATTCAGATGCTGACCTTGGAGGATGTGGACTCGACAGAAAAAGCACCACTGGCGGCTGTCAATTCCTTGACGGGAAGTTGGTTAGCTGGCAATCCAAGAAACAAACGTGCGTGTCGTTGTCTACTGCCGAAGCGGAATACATAGCCGCTGCATCCTGCACCTCTCAAGTGATTTGGATCCAGAGTCAACTTCGAGACTATGGACTCAATATGAAGAAGATCCCACTATATTGTGACTCTGAAAGTGCAATTAGGATCTGTCATAACCCAGTGCAGCACTCTAAAACCAAACACATAGCACTGAGGTATCACTTTATCAAAGATCACGTGGAAGATGAAAACGTCGAAGTACACTTTGTAAGAACCACTGATCAACTGGCTGACGTCTTTACCAAAGCTCTTTCTGAAGCATCCTTCAACAGAATATTGCAAGGGCTAGGTATGATGGAATCAGATTCAGTACCTCAAACTACCTCTCAACCTCAAACGTAAGAAGCGAAATTGACCGAACGTTCAGGTTCGGTTAAATCATCTGACTTGCTCATCACCACAAAGGTAGTTTTCTTGGTTGTATATTTCTTGTACAAAGTTGTTTATCTTATTGTTAAAAGTATTTTCTGATTGCATGTCTAAATTCCTTGGTTTTCTAAAATTTTCCAAAACCGAAACCTACCGAACGCTCGGGTTCGGTTTTTCAAAATTTTCTTGAACCGAAACCAACCGAACGCTCGGGTTCGGTTTTTCAAAATTTTCTTGAACCGAAACCAACCGAACGCTCGGGTTCGTTTTTTCAAAATTTTCTTGAACCGAAACCAACCGAACGCTCGGGTTCGGTTACCAAATTTTTCCAAAGTTTTTTTTACTCTTTCTAAGTTTTTTTCTTGCTTAATTTTTTTTTATTATTTTATTCCCTTTATTTTTTATATATATATATATATATCAAAAACTCCAAAAAAAAATTTATTTTACTTATGTGTTCGTTCGGTTATGGGGATATAATTGTTGGATTTCTTAAGTGTCCCTAGAAGCATGTTGCTGTATGTGTCCCAAGCCTCATAAGATTCTAAATACTAGCCTTAATGACTTGGTATAAACAAACCTTGTCTTCCCAATTAGGATATCACATTTATTCTAATCATGAGCTACCTCACTCTCTTCTCACATGAGATAATAGTTTTCTGCTTGGTCCTTCTTTTCGCAGCAGAGGTACTTTAATTTCTTACACCATCTCCATTACATTTCTCCATTACATTTCTCCATTACATTCGTTTTATCAACGTAACCCTTGAGACTCTCAGAAATTACCACTGAGGTTTATGGTTACACAACAACTGTGTTTATGATCTCAGTTTCGTGCAACTACGAGCTGAGTGAAACCCAACATTCAACACCAAATCTGAATTGACGGTGAACAATAAATTTGCTCAAGTTTTCACCAAAGAATTGACGGATGTATCTTACTGAAATCTCATATTTTCATTTTTTGTGTGATTCCTATGAAATTGTTAAACACCATAACATTTCTTCCCTTGGGATCCAGGTTTTATTTTTTTTTGAGATTTTATATTTTCCAAGCTATTTAAAATTAATTCATACCTACTTGTTCAACAGACCACACCGGTCTCACAAGTACTTTGTTCTCTTTCTTTCTTATTTCAAGATTAGAATTGATGAATCAAAGCGAAACCCACCCTTACTTAGCCTAATTAAAAGAAGCCTTTCAACATTTATTAATAAGTGTTTGATCGTCATTCAACGGGAATCCACATAAACACTTTGAGGTCTCTCTTGATCTTGAAGGAAGAGATTCGTGCCCGGGATCATTTGTTTCGTGTCATTATTGACATCACATTTATTCCTAAAAAGAGTTGCTTTATTTCTTTTCTTTTTTACACTCTTAGCATGAAAATCTTTGATTTTCCAACCTTCCGTTACTAATAATTACAGGCTGTATTATTGCTTTGGTGGTTAATTATCAAGTTGTGGTCAAAAATCATCAACGTGGGCAATTAATCCAAAAGATGCCATTTACAAGATAAGACGAAGGGTTGCTGACTCAGGCGGGAGATCAAAGGATTAAAATTCAAACGACGGTTAAAAAAAAAAAAGGGGACGCGTGTGAATTTGAAACGCCCATACTTTTCCTGACATCATGGACGCGTGTGCGAATTTCAAGCGACACCTCTCCGGCACTTAAAGGCGCGTGAGGATTTGAAACAGTATGTTCTGAAACGGCGCTTGTTGGGCGGCGTGATCCTAGGAATCTGACACTCTCTCTCCTACGTGATCATCGCATGCCTTAACTTTCACGCATCTGTCATTCCGGAAAACCTTTTCGTATTTCCATAGAAGATTTGAACAGATTTTTCTCTCTCCTTACACCTACCATAAAAGGCAATCTCCACTCCCATTTACCTCTTTACTGCATCCGGAATTTACAAGAGAGCAAAATCTCCCAAAAGCTTCACTGTTCATCTTCTTCTTCTACCTTCAACAATGGAATAATCATCCTCAGTCCATGCTACCTCACATATACTACCCATTCGCCCTCACCAATGCTTGGTGATCGACCTAAACCCTCTGGCGTACGACTCTTATATGTCGCCGATCATCGAGTGCCTGAAGTACTCACAAATCGCTCCAGCTCTTTCTAGGGTTGAGTCTGTCCCCATGGAGATTCTATCGCAGGTGTATGCGACTGCACATTACGACAAAGCAGTCGAGCGGGTGTTCTTCGAGGTTGCTGATCACAAAACCTCCATTTCTCGCCAACGATTTTGCACACTGCTTGGGTTGGCTGCTGATCCTACAAGAATCAATCTGGAGACAATTCCGATTGGGCATCTTTACATCATGTTTTACAATATGGGGTACACGGAGGTGCTCTCCTCCGTCGCAAAGTTTAAAAAATCCTGCTTGCCGCCACAGTGGAACGGCATGTTTACAGTCCTCTTCAAGGGCTTATCTGAACGGAGCTCAGGATCCGATGGTTCTAGTCAACTGTTCTTGTCGATTATGTATGGCATCTACAACGGAGTCAATCTTGACTATGGGTATGTTCTCTGGCAACAGCTCATCCATAGCCTTTCTTCTTCATCACGACATTCTGAGGTGTCGTATGCCCGGTTCTAGAGTCTTATTACCAAATGGGCGATGGACAAATTTGATGTCCTCACTGCTGCTGGTGCATCGATGTCTTCGATCGGTTCTTTTCATACCACGAAGATCATCGTCTCTGATGCATCTAAGTTTTCTTTCATTGGCTCTATTCCGGAGACAATGTACGGTGATGTTCCGTCTAACAGCAGACTCATCCGGACGATTAAGGAGTTCAAAGCGACTGGGCCTAGGGAACTCACACCGGAAATGCTCAAGTCCATCCATGATGCTGACAAACCGGTTAACAGGGGCAAAAAGGCGGATAAAGGGAAGCAAGTGACCAAAGCTCCTAAAGGTCCTTCTCCCAGGAAGAGGAAAACAACCAAACATGCACCATCCCCGCAGCCGAAGAGAAGGAAGACTCAACCGAAGCGAAAGCTTCTTATCGCTTCCTCTTCGAGTGACTCAGAAGGCGAGCGTTCGGGTTCGGACGGCTCTCAACGAGGCGAAACCCCTCCAAGAGGCAACACCCCACCCCGATCACCTACCCCAGACATGGAAATTCATGTCTCACCCATTCCTTCTCCTACTCAAACAATCCCTACTTCCATTCCCACCATAACCCCCACTACCACCATTCCTCAAAGCTCTTTCCCTATACCACCACCCATTTTCACAGATACAACTACAACCACTGCAAAGGTTACAACCAATGTATCTGATACGGGGGTTCATACCAGTGCAACCGAAACACCACCTGTAACCGAACCACCTCAAACTGAAACCCAGCATACAACCGAACCTACCTACACTCAACCACCACCCGAAACTACCCCCACCAACCCTCAACCTGAACCTACCCAAACCACCACACCCCCAGCTTCACCACCCCCACCATCTCCAGATCATGCCTCTGATGGAGATAACCCGTTCCTTGGCGGTGAAAACATGACCTTCGATTCGGTCTACTTTAGTCCGTTTCAGGTTCAAAGTGACGAAGAGGACGATGCTCCAGTGACGAAGAAGCATCTTAAGGAGCTAAACGAGAAGGTTGACTTACTTCTTGCTTCATCTTCCAACAAACAGTCCTCTCTCTCTGAAGCCGCTCTTCAGAAGATTGTTGATGCCTTCTCCAGGGCTCAGCATGATTCTGTAGCTTCAGCCACAGCCGCCATTGACGCCTCTACTAAATCATGTGAGGCAGCGACCGCAAAAGTCGATAAACTATTCTTAGACGCCTCTTCCCTATTGAAGTCTTTACAGGAGAGCGCTGATGCCACCAAGACAACTTTGGAACCAATCGTTCAGCAATTGGCCAAGTTCGTCTCAACGGAGTTACAATCATTCGCTACCCTTCGCCAATCCATCAGCGATGACAACTCGGCCCTTCGTGCCTCCATTGACGAGCGCCTCGCTAAACTACAGGAGGATCTCGCAGCTGAAAATTCGTTAATGGACGTTCTGGCAAGCAAAACCACCGCCCTTAAGGTCAAGAGCACTCAACTTTCAAACTCTCAACAACAGATTGAAGCTCTTCGATCCGAACGGGAGGTTATAAAATCTTGTGTTTCGGATGTACACGCTGCCCTATCCAACATCCTGGAAGCACATGATCCGATTCTCAATCATTCGGTGAGGCGAACCCTTGCTGAAAAACTTGCTCCTGCCCTGGACCTTCTCAACAAAATTGAAGGCTTACCTAGTTTCGTGTCCGATCCGAAACAAGGGGGAGAAGTGAAGTCCGGATCGAAACCACCTCCTTCCTCCAAAGCTACTCACACAACCGAACCACCTCCGACTGGTCAAACTTCGGGTTCGGGTGTGAAGGATAAAGGAAAGAACATAGCTGAGGAAGAAGATGAAGATGAAGATAGAGAAACCATTGCGGACATGTTGAAGTGCAAAAACAGTCGCAATGTTGATGATGACTACATTCGTGTGGCGCGAGAGGCTGAAGAAGCCGAACGCAAGAAGAAAGAAGCCCATGATCTCCTTGAGAGCAGGAAGACTCTCTTCCCTGCCTGGACTCGGGAGCGAATGATTAAGGAGGCCATAGATACTCCTAGCATCCTATGGCTCGAGCCGGTGATCTCCTTCGAATGCTATAATTTTGTCGATTCGCAGTTCGACATGCCGTTGAATCGAAAGGCGTTTATCTTCCACGCCTTCTCCAATATTTTTGAAGTCCCTCATCCTAATCCAGAGGTTGATAGGGAGCTGATCGAATTCTATCTGAAGGCTGCTCGTCCTCAGTATCAAACATGGAGCACCCAGAAGATAGTGAATGTTCGAGTTTTGAAGCCTTATACCGAAGGAAGATTCATCAATGTTCGGTTCAAGGTGATTCGAGGGTCTGCAAGAACTGAACATCTTATATCCCTGGCAGATCTACCGAATCTAAATCCTCATGATTGGATTGTCTTGCATAATATCCTTTTGACAGATGAAGCCGAATATGGTCCAATTATAGACCATCTCAAAAGGATGTTAGTCTGTTACATCATGGAGGTTGCCCTAATGGATCAGGAGGTAGCCACAGTCTTCAAGAAGAAACCGAAGATAGCTCCTGTGGGATCGGCCAATGATCTCAATCAAATGCAAATGGGCAAGATCGACCCGAGACGTAATTCGGTCATGTTCACTAGAGCAGAAGGACAGAAATGTCTCTTTGCTTTAGCTGACAAACATCTTTACACCACTGATTGTCTAGAGCACGTGCTGTCGATCATTCGAAGGTGTAAAGAGAATGCAGCGAATGATGTCAAGTACTTCAACGATATGATCCAATGGTATATCAGGTTTAGACAGACGATACTGGCTCTTATTTCTCTTCTGTTCCAGACCGTGAAGAAGAAGGTACCTGCTGCCGCTGTTGGCCCAAGTAACAAGTAAAGATCTCGCTCCAATTGACGCAAAGGGGGAGATTGTTCGGTTGAAGATTCGTTTGAAGATTGCGTCATTGGGCTCGGCTGTTAGTCCATTCATTTTGTGCGCGCTCCGGTTTTGGGCCTGTCCAACCGTGAGCTAGCTAGGTTTATTATATAAGCATATGCTTGCATGCATATTAGGTTAATGATCTAGAGAATAACGATAATTACGATAGTATTACAGATTTCTTTATCGTTCTTGTAAACCTCCAACCCTCTACAGTTGATGTTCTTGATCGAGCTCTTCTGAGGGTTATTTTATAATCATTCAACACGTTTGATTCATTCTTGAGTTGTTCATTGTTTTTACGTTATTGCTATTTGATCTTTATTTACTTGTTTAAGATCTAATCGATCTTCTAGATTATCTTTTAATCTCAACACTAACTTATAACATATATATATATATATATATATATATATATATATATATATATATATATATATATATATATAATGTAACTAGTTCATAAAAAGATTAGAACCAATACACACACAAAATAAGACCAATAATTCATAAATCTTCTTAGTACACATTAAAATTAGTTTTTTTTTCCTCCCCATGCTTCATGCTTCATTGTTGATGGATACTTCACACATACAACCTAGACATGCACAATATCTAGCAAAATTTCATGGTACCTCACATATCTTTCCATAGATATAAAAGTACATATGCACACCCCTAAGATTCTTCAACAAATCTCAGTTACGATTAACAAGGACTGAACCCCTCATTTCCTCACGTTACTTCCCATTCCTTCCTCAAAAACTCTTTTTCCTTCTTAGTTCTTGGTTACCAGAAAAAACAAAGGCAACAACCGAATTGATGCCCCATTTCCAACCCCATTCTCCCTTTCTTCTTTTTGACAAGTAAGCCAAACACACCCTTGAGCTTCATAGCCGCCAGTTGCAACCACCTCTGGTCGCAACAGCCTCACCAACTATCTTAATCATCAAAGAAAATCTGTGAAACTAGTTTCCTCCCATTCCTCGACTATTTTGGCTCCAAAACACTTCCTCATCACCCCCATTTTCTTGAATCATTAAGTTTTAGGTAAGTCCTCCATTTTTTCTATCGAAAACAGGTTCGAAACCACCAAGCACCGCCGCCACATGCCAACGTTGTTGGCAACATGTGGAGTTCTGACAATGTGGCTTCGATTATTGTTTTTGGTTTCACACAAATTTTATAAGGTTCTAACACATGTATCTTTTATTTCGTATGTATAGATCGATCATAACTCTTTTCTATCTAAAAACTAATTTAGTGTCTCGTTGCTCGTTTTGCCGACAAAACTCGACTCAAGCAACCAGGGTGAGTTTCTATGGCCCCATTTTTATTATTTTTTTATGTTTAAGGAGAATACATGTTGTCAAAAAATGTTTGTGGATAGTAAGTTTTCATGCATAAAATAGCAGCCTACTTGTTAATGTTTTGAAAGTTGTGAAATAATAACCAAAAATGGTTTTATCCATTAAAAAGGTCTTATAAATAAGAAGAATGTGATTTATGACGTACTTGATGAGTTTTGAGCATTCTAACACTCCTAAGGTGTACATGCAACCCTAAATACCTTTGATATATGTTTTCTCTATTATACATGCAAACTTGAACTTTCCAAGGTATTACCCTAACTAGCATACAAAAACTTGATACTTTGGTAATAAAACAAGTTAGATAATATACCTTTTCTTGTAGGTTGTTGGAAACCTTGAACCTTTAGCCTTTAAGAGCTTAGCACCAATAGTATGAATGCCTCAAATGGAATCACAACACATCTAGAACATATGATAACTTGAGAAGATATTCCTTGCACACACAAATCGGCTAGCCCTCTAGTATTCCACTTAAGCGCGAATTTTGGTAGCCTTAGGGTCTCTTATATAGTGTGGCAAACTAGGGTTACACCATGAAAAGCCTAATGACTTTCCATATGCCTCATACTCTATGGGTTAAAACCTGCATGGAGTATCCATGGGGTACCACATGGGTTTAGCCCAACATGAAGAACTATGGATTATAAGCCCACTTTATAAGAAAGAATTATTTGCCAAATCAACCCCTTATATTTAATTAGTCTCTTTTTATCACAAAATTTATTCCAAATTAATTCTTGATCAATAATAATTAAATAATATGATCTCATATTAATATATTAGAACTTATAATATATTAATAAACCATAAGTAACTTCTTCTCAAAAGTCCATCCTATCAAATTGTCCTGATGATATGCAACCCAAATGGACCATGCTACTCTCGGGTCAAGTACATACCAATAACAGTTATGGACTTAGACACTAATCCGACAGTCTCCCACTTGGATAAGTCTAATAACTATCATTGCAAGCATAACTCCAACCCGACTAGCAATCGTGGCTCTCAAAAGCCGTTGTCGAACTCTGACGTAGTTAATGACGTGTCCATTAGATAAGGGATCATATATTCATCCATTCTAGATATCATATGGACTGAGACATGGATTATAATCATTCTGTCTGTCCATCTGTTGTTTCCCGATTTTTGATTTATGATGACCGACTAATTGAACAAATCAAATCAGTCCAGGCTTGATGTCATCACTAAATCATCGAGGGGCCCAAAAATATCACTTTTATCCCTCCAAGGTTAATAGGAATGGATAAAATTCGACTAAAATTCTTGCTTGTATTTACTCAGCAAATTACACACAACATACGTTTTATAACATCCAAGTTACTAGTGCTTTTACATATGTTAATGTGCAACCGACTCGCAACTACAGCTTACATGTTTCCATTTCAAGAATATAAGATATTATCGTCTCATGATCGCTCGTGATAAAATCCATGAAATGATTCAAATGAGCGTGGGTTGAATCCAATACTTGAATCTTATTCCAGAAGTACTCATGAACACTGCAGCCACCTTGTCCTAGACAAACTACAGACTCATTCATGATAGTCTTGACTCAATACCTACTTCCAAAGTATGATCAACTGTGGATGGTTTGAATAACCTAGTTATTCGGGAAGTCAAAACATGCAAAGTGAAACACTAGAATAATAATAATCCTATATGGTGTCACACCCCGCTAAAGCGGAAACGCAAGGTATGACAGCGATAACGGTTTCAATGCAAAAGATAAAGATACATCACCATAGCAATATTTAAAAGTTACAACCCATAGCTTCAAACGAAACAGAATACAAGTGTTTCAAAATAACATTGTTCAAAATATAACTTCATAATAGCTTCAACACGATGCAGCATGCTCTATGATGATGAATCTTTACATCCACTTACTAATTATTTCCTGAAAAAGCATGTAAAACGAGCGTCAACTATGAAAATAGTTGGTGAGTATCACAAGTTTATAAAATCGAGCGTACAAAAGGCTTTTCGTAAATACAAGTACATTGCTTTAATGATAAACAAGTTGATTGCTATTAAGGAATACAAGTTTATGGCTATAACGAGAAACGAGTTTGTATGTGTATGAGCAAACAATGAGTCTCAACCAAACCTATGACTGAAGCCCTATTGAGATCTATGCTTATCGTTCCATAGATGAATATGGTATCATGCACTCCAGCGATTCGGGCGAGTGAGGAGTTGTCAATTCCTAATAGCGCTATCCATAATGACCATTGGCTCAAAGAGTTAATGGTTAGAGATAAGGGAAGGGTCTTAGTACGATAAGTTCTCATGTTCCGTGTTGCATAGACATACATAAAGAAACATAGCAATACAATAGCAATCGTGTTTGATACAAATCAATTTAAATACCGCATACAAATAATAGTTTTTCTGGACATGCTTTTCCACCCCAAAACATAAAAACTGAAAATAGGGGAGTGCGTGAATACTCACAATATGCAAAATATAGTAATCAAGTTTATACGAATCAATTAGATATAACGAACATAAGTAGTTTAGGACATGCTTTTCCACCCCAAAACATAAAAACCGAAAATAGGGGAGTACGTGAATACTCACAATATGCAAAATATAGTAATCAAGTTTATACGAGTCAATTAAATACAACGAACATAAATAGTTTTTCGGACATGCTTTTTCACCCCAAAACATAAAAACTGAAAATAGGGGAGTGCGTGAATACTCACAATATGCAAAATATAGTAATCAAGTTTATACGAATCAATTAGATATAACGAACATAAGTAGTTTAGGACATGCTTTTCCACCCCAAAACATAAAAACCGAAAATAAGGGAGTACGTGAATACTCACAATATGCAAAATATAGTAATCAAGTTTATACGAGTCAATTAAATACAACGAACATAAATAGTTTTTCGGACATGCTTTTCCACCCCAAAACATAAAAACTAAAAATAGGGGAGTGCGTGAATACTCACAATGTTTTGTGTAGACACAAGCGGTACTTCGGGATGCACCAACGTCTTACTACCGAGATCCTACGACATCAAACACACGCACTAGTGAGTTTCCATGTCGATATCTAATGCTAATATACTAAACTCTACATATAGGGAAATGCCAATTTATGTTTTAGTATTGGATTTTATATCAATTAGTTACACTTTTTCTGAAGTAATGAAATTCTATATATTGGGCGATTAATTACAACCTTGGAATATAAACTTTCCAAATTTTTAAGTCCTTATTACAACATAAATTCACGAAAATAGCATTCGAGGGATAACAATTCTCAAACTTTTTATTTAACTGTTATTACACAATACTAAGCTGGGAAAAATATAAAAATGGATTTCCAAGCTGTTTAATTATATTTTATGATTTTTGAGCATTTATTTCAATAAAAATTGAAATAAATAGAAAAAAGTTTCCAAAATTACCCAAACTTTTTATTTAATTTTTATTATACATAAATAGGCTGGTGAAAATATAAAAGATATTTTTCAGTGGGTATTTCTATTTTTCCTTGTTTTATTCCTTTAAATAATCATAAATTAAAGAAATAATATTAAACAGTTAAAATAAATCACCATAAATTTTTGTAACATCATTTACAGTGTAAATAACCTGGGAAAAATATCAAAAGTGGTTTTCATAATGCATAAACGGGTTTTGGGTATTTATGTGTATTTAAGTGCATTTTAATGCAATTAATTTTAGAAAATAAGAGAAAAATAGTTTACAGTAGAGAAAAATATTCAAAATTGTTATGTAACCTCCTACTGTATAATATTATATCCTTGTAAATTGTCATGAATTTTGGATAATCAGAACTATTTCTACCATTTTTAGACCATTATAATTACCAAAAATTGGTAAAAATAGTAAGACATGATGAAAAATCTTGAAATTATTTTCTAAAGTCACCCATGACAGTTAAGGTATGCGAAAATTGTTAGATACAATTTTCATATCCTCTAAGGGTGTTTTGTAATTTATCATGTCCTAAATAAAAGAAAATTAGAAATCGTATTAAACAGTAACAAAAATTTCTGAAATTTGGTGAGGGGTCATTATTCCCCATAAGTATCATCCATGAATTTATTTAGGATTTATTGACCTCTGGAAGTATTTTATATGATTTATGCCCTTGGTTTTAGCAATAACTCTAATAAATCAAAGAAATAACAAAAGCTCTTGAAATTTTCCAGATTATCTCATGCATGCAAGGGCTTTCAAAAGGAAAAATTTTAAGAATGTATTCTGAAGAGAAATGAGGGTAATGATTCCAAACAATTTAAGAAAAGTTGCATGCAATAATGCATGAAGTGTAAATGTGGCTGAAATTCATGAATTTGTGTAGCCCATTCAGTGAGGTTTTAAGCCACGAAATTTCAACCATCATTCACTAGATATGTTAAGTTTCTAAGGTATTTTTCCTCAGATTTATGGTTGGGTTTAAGGCCATTGTTTAAGCAAGATAAAAATAGTGATCACAGAAAAAGAGCTGTATGCGCAACCTTTTTGTAAAATCTGCCAAAAATCGGATATTTAATATTTTACAGTAAGACCAGTTGTGTTTGAAGGTTAATTCATGGAACTAACCAATACAAAAAGAATATAATGATTTGGTTAAGAAATGACTGAGTTATGACTGTTCAAAGTCGAACAAAGTAATCTGGCAGATTGCATGTTTGCTTGTGTGCATTATTAGGGTATTTCAACAAGAACATCATGCATGTCTTTGGTAAGGCCCGATTTCTAACACATGCATGGAATGAATGAGCATCCAAGATGTACTAGAAATGGTTTAAATGCTTTTGTTCATGCATGAACACAAAAGAAATGGAGAAGAACATGAAATATTAGGTTTTGATGTCACATGATCATATGTGCATCTTTTTCACTCCTTGCATGGGTTTGATCCCGGATTTTCACCATCTCTTACACATGAATTGTGTTATGGTGAGAATCTACAAACCTCAAGGGAAAATATAAAGATTTCTAGCCATGGAATGGTATAGAATCCGAAAAGAAGAGAGAACTAAGAAAGAAAAGGAGTAGAATCATGTAACTATGGAAGAAGATGGTGTTGTTTACCTTTGTTATGATCTTGAGGGAAGTAAGAACACTTCAAGGGCTTCACAATCTCGAAATTTTGCAGAGAAATGAGAGGATTTTCTTGAGTTTAGAGAGAGGGAAGAAGAGAGTGAAGTGTGTGAAGAGTGGAGTGTAAAAGAGTGGAGAAAGAAGAGGTGGAGTGAGGGTTTTGACTTAATGATTGAAGTTTTTGGGAAGAGGGAGCATGGGGAGGGGAGAATGGCCAGATTTTTGAGTGGATTAGGGCCTTCTCTCTCCTCAATTCAAATTTTATAAAAATCCCTCCTTAATTTTTATAAAAATCTAATTTTTATAAAAGTGATTATTAAGCAAATTTGGATTTATTTAAAATCTTGTTTTCAACAAATGAATTATGATTAATACTTGGTAATTTAGTTTTTATTTCATTGACTATAATTCATAATTTGATTAATAAGAATTTGATATTGGAAGTTTTATAACCAAATTTTATAAAGTTTTTAAGCTTTATAATTTATAAGTTTGGATTTTTGGCTCTTTAGGGTTTTTGGAATATTGTTTGACATTCATCAACATGATGAAGTATAATTAGAATATTTTAATTTATTTTTAGGGTTTTATACCCTATTTCAATTATAACAAAGCTTGAAAGCTTCATTCTAATTATAGCATTGGCATTTCCTATTGTAGTTTAAGCAACTTACTAAAATTGTAAGTGTCAAGTATATTAGTCCTAGATCTTAGTTGGATCCTAGTTTATGCAAGATTTTAACCTAATCTATACTACTAGGTCATGGCATGTTGTGCATGAATGGTTTTTATAAAGATGCATGAGTCCGAGAATGACCTGAATTGGCAGTTGTCACATATGGCCCCAACACTTTTGAGCCATATTGATTACTCATCATTCATTGCATAATATTTCAAATAATCAACTTAATATTTGAAAAAAACAATAGTTATACCATGCTCCAAGTATGCACACTATGTTTGTCTAAACGATAGTTATGCCATGCACCAAGCATGCATACTATGTTTGTCTATGTTCCTTAACTTGTGAGATAGATCAATTGAAAAACATTTCAATGATGCTGATTTCAAAATTCCAAATCTGTAACAGCCCGGAATTTCAAGTATTACTTTAAATTAATTTGGGGAATATTTAGGGGGGACTCGGCGAGTTGATGCCTGACTCGCCGAGTAGGACCACGGTCTTGGTCACAGATTCGCGACTGGACTCGACGAGTCCATTAGGGACTCGGCGAGTCGACGCTGTTCAAGCTGAAACCCTAGCCGTTTCGATTCTGGATCGTATATAATGTCTTTAGGGCCGTCATGTCTCGTCTTTTGGCCGATTGAAGATAACCTAAACGGCTGTGGGCATCTGGAGCAAGGGTGAAGGCTAGTGGAAGCTTAAAGAGGTTGTTAGGCAAGGAGAGGCAAGGTGGTGATCAAAGGAGGATCAAGGGGTTGAGCTCTGAAGGTTGGGGACGCAGGGATCACGTTTTCCAGGTAATCCTCGGATCATTTCTGTAGTTTTGGTGTTGTACACGAGTCTAGGGTTTACGAAACCCATTTAACGATTTGATAGATTATAGAGTTGTTACAAGTGTTTAAATCCCAGTAATAGTATGTGTAAAGGTCCAGGAAGTCCCATATCTATATATTACGGAATCATGCGAATTACAGGAGGCAGTTGGTTGACTGCATGGCGAGGACTCGCCGAGTCCAATGATCAGACTCGGCGAGTAGCTTGAAGATTCACTAGGACTCGCCGAGTTGTTCTTCAGACTCGGCGAGTAGCTTGAAGACTTACTGGAACTCGTCGAGTCGTTCTTCGGACTCGGCGAGTGGTGTCAGGATGTCTATACTCGTCGAGTTACCCTTTGTACTCGACGAGTCCGGTCAAGATTGACCGTTGACCTGTATATATCTTAGAGGGGTCAGTTGTCTTGTTTGATAAGATCATTAACTAGGGCTGTGGTATTATAGGGAACCTGCGGACTAGCGGATTGTGTGCGAGTAGCTCGAGGAGGTTATAGCCTGCGTACTATGAGGTGAGTCTTCTCACTATACTTCACCCGGAAGGGTTTGACTGTTAGACCGGAAGGTCGCGTGTGTTATATTCATGCTATGTCTAGAGAGATAGACGCTTTATATGCGATGTGTGCTTATATGTGATGTATGATTATACGGGCCGGAAGGCGAGACTTTATGTGTTAGAAAGAACGGTATGATATATGTGCTTTATGTGTTAGAGTATTTGTATTATGTGTTATATATGGGTATGGGCCGGAAGGCAATTATCTTGTGGATCGAAAGATCCGGGCCGGAAGGCAATGTTATGTGGATCGAAAGATCCGGGCCGGAAGGCAATGTTATGTGGACCGAAAGGTCCGGGCCGGAGGGCAATATTATGTGGACCGAAAGGTCCGGGCCGGAAGGCGTATGTGGGTAAGTCGTATACTGGGGAACTCACTAAGCATTTATGCTTACTAGTTGTGTTTATGTTTTTCAGGTACTAGTGATGACCGTGGGAAGGCGCCGGCGTGACACGTACACACTGCCACTGTTGGAGATCCTGGAGAATTATTATTTTTATTTTGAAATAAACTTGGAATAAACCCTTTTGTCGAATAATGATGTTTTATTTTTAACGAAAAATTTATTTGAAAATTTGAGCTGTTACAATTGGTATCAGAGCCTTGGTTTGAGGGATTCGGGTGTACTTTTGGGTGCAACTGAACTCAGACCGGGGATTTGAGGAAAAACTTTTTCTTAAAAATAATAAGGACATAACATTTTATAAAGGGCAAGGCGGTAAAAACAAGGGTGGAACAGTGTGTACGAGCAGCCAGCGTCCGAACGGTAAAGATCCCCAGAATACCTTACGATGTTATGTTATGCACTGAATTATGAATTGTTATGCATGCTAGAAGACTAGGTATACATGATAGGAATAGAATTGCCTGTTTTGTGATGCCTTAGTCTAGGGAGATTGCTTATATGAGATATTTGGTAGCGTGCAAGTAAATAGTACATACTAGAAGTAGAGTACCCGTTATTCGGGATTTGGGGAGGAAGATTTGGGACGAATACTGATACGGTGTGGTCGGTAGTATTGGGCCCGTACTACCGAAGGCACCGGATCAGTGGAAGACTCAAATAAGAATCCCTGGAAATCGGAGACTGGGTAGGGCGAGTATTGAGTACAATTGTACTTGGTGGAGTCTCTGATGATTTTATGTTGTATTTCAGAGACATCATGGTTGTCACACGCAATGGGGCGAGTTCGAGCGGTGCGAGTGACGAGGAGATTCGTCAGATTATTCAGGAAGAGGTAGCTGCGGCGGTCCGGGCTGAGATCCCGGAGATGTTTGGGTCTATTAAGACCACGTTGATGGAGGAGTTTGAGGAGCGGTGCGCCGCAATTTCTGAAGCTGCAGTTGCTGCCGCTACCGCAGCGGTGGCTGCTGCCAGGCCGCAAGGGGGTGATTCATTACCATTCAGGGAATTCAGCAACACGAAACCCCCTGAATTTGATGGGACGCAGGATCCGATTGCAGCCATGAGGTGGATCGCCGACATCAAGGGGTGCTTCTATACTTGTTCATGCCCGGAACACTTGAGGGTACGGTTCGCCTTGAACCAGCTCCGTCTGGGAGCGAAGGATTGGTGGAAGTTCGTGACGGTGAACTTCACTCAGGCAGAGATTACGGCAGTGACATGGGAGAGGTTTACGGAGATGTTCAGGGATGAGTACGTTCCCCCGGTAGAGAGGGAGCGGTTGATTCAGGAGTTCTTGACCCTTAAGCAGGGTACTGATTCCGTGGCAGTGATCACACGGAAGTTTCATGAGAGGGCAATGTTCTGCCCCGAGCTGGTATCTACGGAGCAGTCGCGGATGAGCCGCTATTTGGGTGTTTTGAAGAGGGAGATTCGGGAGTTTGTGTCAAACTCCACCTATCGCACTTTCACTGAGCTTCAGGCGAACGCCAGGAAGCGCGAGATTGAGTTGGAGACTCAAGCGAGGGAGGAGGCTGAGTCTCGGCAGGTGGATCGACGGCCGGCCCAGTCTCAGCCGGCAGCCAAGCGGATTAAGTTCGTTGATTCGAGGATGGGAGGTTCGAAGGGTCGCACTTGCGCGAAGTGCGGCAAAAGTCACGAGGGGGCGTGTCGAACTGGTGGTTGCTACAAGTGTGGCAAGGACGGACATATTGCCAGGGATTGCCCTAAGGGGTTTATGGTTTGTTTTCACTGCAACCAGACAGGCCATCGGAAGGCCGAGTGCCCGCAACTTCGTCAGGGAGCTACACCTACTACCCGGACTACTGAGACCCGACCGGTGAAGGTCGAGGCCCCGAGGGCTCGCGGGAGAGCCTTTCAGCTGACTGCGGAGGAGGTCCGCGCTGCGCCCGATGTTGTGGCAGGTATGTTATCTTTCATGTATTTAATTAAAGGTCGAAATGTTATGCTTATGTTAATGTATGTGTAGGTACTTTCCTTGTGAACTCTATGCCTGCTCTAGTATTATTTGATTCGGGTGCGAGTAGATCGTTTGTATCGTTAGCTTTTAGTCAGCACATCGGCATTAGTCGTGAGCCGTTAAGTCGGCCTTTGAGCGTTTCCATTGCGGCTGAGAGGGTGATTTGTGCTACGGAGGTTTTTCGGGGATGTGTGCTAGAGATCTTCGGGGTCGCATTTCCGATTGACCTAATTCCTATTGCGATAGGTGATGTCTGTGTCATTGTAGGCATGGACTGGTTGAGCCGATTCAGCGCTGTCATCGACTGCGAGCGTCAGTTGGTGACTATACGAGACCCTAGTGGGGGAGTTCTTACGGTGTACGGCGAGGGTACCCGTTCGAGATCAGCTTTTTGTTCGGCTGCTAGGGCGAGGCAATGCCTACAGCGGGGATGTAACGGTTTCGTGGCGTATGTGATGGATACGCGGGAGAGTTCCGAGAGACCGAAGACATTGCAGGAGGTTCCAGTGGTGCGCGAGTTTCCAGATGTTTTCCCCGAGGATTTGCTGGGAATACCTCCTGCGAGGCAAGTGGAGTTTGGTATCGACCTAGTTCCAGGGGCGGCGCCTATTGCGAAGGTGCCTTATCGTCTTGCACCTCCGGAGATGCAAGAATTGTCCTCGCAACTTCAAGAGTTGTTGGGGAAGGGATTTATTCGGCCGAGTAGCTCGCCGTGGGGAGCACCGATTTTGTTCGTCAAGAAGAAGGATGGTTCACACCGGATGTGTATCGATTACCGGGAACTGAACAAGGTGACAGTTAAGAACCGCTATCCGTTACCAAGAATCGATGATCTATTCGATCAGTTGCAAGGGGCATCTTGGTTTTCCAAGATTGATTTGAGATCAGGGTACCATCAGGTAAGGGTGCGGGATGAGGACGTCCAGAAGACAGCCTTTAGGACGCGGTATGGGCATTACGAGTTCGTGGTGATGCCTTTTGGGCTCACCAATGCCCCAGCAGTGTTCATGGATCTCATGAACAGGGTATGCAGGCCGATGCTGGATCGGTCTGTGATTGTATTCATCGACGACATTCTGGTGTATTCGCGGTCTAGGGAGCAGCATGAGGGACATTTGAGGGAGGTCCTTGAGGTACTGAGGTCGGAGAAGCTATATGCAAAATTCTCCAAATGTGACTTCTGGTTACGGGAGGTTCAATTTCTGGGGCACGTTGTAAACCAGGCAGGGATATTGGTCGATCCGGCCAAGGTGGAGGCGGTGATGAGATGGGAGGCACCAAAGTCACCTTCGGAGATCAGGAGTTTCCTTGGGTTGGCAGGGTACTATCGAAGGTTCATTAGGGACTTCTCCAAGATCGCAGTGCCACTTACCAAATTGACCCGAAAGGGTGTTACATTCTCATGGGGACCCGAGCAGCAGACTTCCTTCGAGACACTTCGTCAGAGACTGTGCGAAGCACCAGTATTAGCCCTTCCTGAAGGGATGGAGGACTTCGTCGTATATTGCGACGCATCGATTTCAGGACTGGGTGCAGTGTTGATGCAGAGGGGCCATGTGATAGCCTATGCATCGAGGCAGCTGAAGCCTCACGAAGCGAGATATCCCACGCATGACTTAGAGTTGGGGGCAGTAGTGTTCGCCCTCAAAATTTGGCGTCACTACCTGTACGGGGTTCGTTATACCATATACACGGACCATAAGAGTTTGAAGTATTTGATGGATCAACCCAACCTAAACATGCGCCAGAGGAGATGGTTAGACGTGGTTAAAGATTATGACTGTGAGATCCTATACCACCCAGGTAAGGCTAATGTGGTAGCCGATGCATTGAGTCGTAGGGCGGAGGGTACTCCATTGCGGGACGTATGTTTGAGATTGACGGTGGTGACTCCGGTATTAGATACTATTCGTGGGGCACAGGCCGAGGTTGTGAAGTCTGGGATGCAGAAACAGGAGCGGGTCGTCGGGTTAATTTCAGAGTTCGTTACGGATGGGCGGGGACTTCTGACATTTCAGGGTCGGATCTGGGTGCCATTCGTGGGCGGTACGCGTGTCATTTTGATGGAGGAGGCACATAGATCGAAATTCTCGATCCATCCCGGTGCTACGAAAATGTATCTGGATTTGAAAAAGGAGTACTGGTGGCCTTGCATGAAGAGAGACATGGCTTGGTTCGTGGAGAGGTGTTTGACCTGCCGTAAAGTTAAGGCCGAGCACCAGAGACCGCACGGTAAGTTGCAACCCTTGGAGATCCCTGAGTGGAAGTGGGATCAGATCACGATGGATTTCATCACCAAATTGCCGAAAACTGCCAGGGGAGTCGATGCGATTTGGGTGATTGTGGATAGACTAACAAAGAGTGCACATTTCCTTGCCATTAGTGAAAGTTCATCAGCAGAGAAGTTGGCGGAGTTGTACGTGAGAGAGATAGTATCTCGGCATGGAGTGCCGACCTCGATCGTTTCGGACCGCGATGTACGTTTCACTTCCAGGTTCTGGAAGAAATTCCATGAGGAGTTGGGTACTAAACTGCATTTTAGTACCGCATACCATCCCCAGACCGACGGTCAAAGCGAGCGGACGATCCAGACATTGGAAGATATGCTTAGAGCGTGTGTGTTAGACTTCGGGGGTAGCTGGGATGCGCATCTGCCGCTGGCTGAGTTTTCCTATAACAACAGCCATCATTCGAGCATTGGTATGCCACCTTTTGAGTTGTTGTATGGTAGGAGGTGTCGGACTCCCATTTGCTGGGGAGAAGTGGGACAGAGAGTGTTGGGCAGTACAGAGATCGTACTTCAAACGACTGAGCAGATCCAACGGGTGAGGCAGAGGTTATTGACCGCCCAGAGCCGACAGAAGAGTTATGCGGACAGACGCCGGTCTGAACTCGAATTCCAGGTCGGCGACTTCGTTCTCCTAAAGGTTTCTCCTTGGAAAGGGGTGATTCAGTTAAGGAAGAGGGGCAAACTGGGGCCCCGGTTCATAGGTCCATTTCGGGTAATTGCAAGGGTAGGTCGGGTAGCTTATCGGTTGGAGTTGCCAGCGGAGCTGAATCAGATTCACAATACCTTCCACGTATCACAGCTGAGGAAGTGTATAGCCGATGAGGCAGCAGTGGTTCCGCTAGAAGATATCCAGGTAGATGCGAGTCTGAATTACGCCGAGAGACCAGTAGCTATCAGGGATCGGAAGATCAAGGTTCTACGGAACAAGGAAATACCTCTGGTGTTGGTTCAGTGGCAACATCGGAAGGGATCGGAGATGACTTGGGAGCCGGAAAGAGAAATGCGGGAGCAACATCCGGAGTTATTCGCAGAATGAGAGACTTCGAGGGCGAAGTCTAGTTCTAGTGGGGGAGAGTTGTAACAGCCCGGAATTTCAGGTATTACTTTAAATTAATTTGGGGAATATTTAGGGGGGACTCGGCGAGTTGATGCCTGACTCGCCGAGTAGGACCACGGTCTTGGTCACAGATTCGCGACTGGACTCGACGAGTCCATTAGGGACTCGGCGAGTCGACGCTGTTCAAGCTGAAACCCTAGCCGTTTCGATTCTGGATCGTATATAATGTCTTTAGGGCCGTCATGTCTCGTCTTTTGGCCGATTGAAGATAACCTAAACGGCTGTGGGCATCTGGAGCAAGGGTGAAGGCTAGTGGAAGCTTAAAGAGGTTGTTAGGCAAGGAGAGGCAAGGTGGTGATCAAAGGAGGATCAAGGGGTTGAGCTCTGAAGGTTGGGGACGCAGGGATCACGTTTTCCAGGTAATCCTCGGATCATTTCTGTAGTTTTGGTGTTGTACACGAGTCTAGGGTTTAGGAAACCCATTTAAGGATTTGATAGATTATAGAGTTGTTACAAGTGTTTAAATCCCAGTAATAGTATGTGTAAAGGTCCAGGAAGTCCCATATCTATATATTACGGAATCATGCGAATTACAGGAGGCAGTTGGTTGACTGCATGGCGAGGACTCGCCGAGTCCAATGATCAGACTCGGCGAGTAGCTTGAAGATTCACTAGGACTCGCCGAGTTGTTCTTCAGACTCGGCGAGTAGCTTGAAGACTTACTGGAACTCGTCGAGTTGTTCTTCGGACTCGGCGAGTGGTGTCAGGATGTCTATACTCGTCGAGTTACCCTTTGTACTCGACGATTCCGGTCAAGATTGACCGTTGACCTGTATATATCTTAGAGGGGTCAGTTGTCTTGTTTGATAAGATCATTAACTAGGGCTGTGGTATTATAGGGAACCTGCGGACTAGCGGATTGTGTGCGAGTAGCTCGAGGAGGTTATAGCCTGCGTACTACGAGGTGAGTCTTCTCACTATACTTCACCCGGAAGGGTTTGACTGTTAGACCGGAAGGTCGCGTGTGTTATATTCATGCTATGTCTAGAGAGATAGATGCTTTATATGCGATGTGTGCTTATATGTGATGTATGATTATACGGGCCGGAAGGCGAGACTTTATGTGTTAGAAAGAACGGTATGATATATGTGCTTTATGTGTTAGAGTATTTGTATTATGTGTTATATATGGGTATGGGCCGGAAGGCAATTATCTTGTGGATCGAAAGATCCGGGCCGGAAGGCAATGTTATGTGGATCGAAAGATCCGGGCCGGAAGGCAATGTTATGTGGACCGAAAGGTCCGGGCCGGAGGGCAATATTATGTGGACCGAAAGGTCCGGGCCGGAAGGCGTATGTGGGTAAGTCGTATACTGGGGAACTCACTAAGCATTTATGCTTACTAGTTGTGTTTATGTTTTTCAGGTACTAGTGATGACCGTGGGAAGGCGCCGGCGTGACACGTACACACTGCCACTGTTGGAGATCCTGGAGAATTATTATTTTTATTTTGAAATAAACTTGGAATAAACCCTTTTGTCGAATAATGATGTTTTATTTTTAACGAAAAATTTATTTGAAAATTTGAGCTGTTACAAAATCATTATTGCAAGTGTAAGTATTCCAAATTCTTGTCATTGATAGAAAGTATTAGATTCTATACTATCATGCAATGATTCTTTTGTAATGTCTAGGTGCCAAAAGTCACAGAGACTTGACCGATGATATTACAAAATATTCCTTTGGAGATTGTTACAAGACAATTCCATGGAAATGAAGTCTCAAATTCAAAGTACATTCCTTTGAACATCCTTCTTGCATAAAAGTTTTTAACTTTCTCATCTATTCTTCAACTCCCAATATGGAAACATTCCATATGTACCATACAACAACTCATTATTAATAGACTCTTGTCTATTCATAATAATGTCAATATGGTCCTTCCATTACTATACTTACAACTGTCCTTAAGCCACCAATCTTTGGCGAACCTTAGATTGTCCTTAACAGTTATTTAACCACTTTAGTCAAAGCCAGTTATATTCCTTTTTCCCACTTAATTCCCTAGGCATTTGGAAAATTAGAACACAAGAATATTATAGCATATGCAATCGATCCTATACTCGAAACATATGGGATGCGATTCATAATGTCTAACATAAAGACATGATACTTAATCAGTCTTTTTCCATAATATTTCTATTTGCCATGTTCTCATAATTTTGATTATAAAGAGGGATGTCGTAATCATAATCAAATTTTGAGAACACAGTCAACATTTCCATATATAGAATATCCTTATGCTGAACCATTCCAACATAACATTCTTATATATTTGACTATTTATTAAAATCTCACAATCTAAGCTATTAGATTTGAAACGAAGTATGAATTCCTCTCCCTTAATTATAGCAAAACAACTTTTCAAACCCTGCATCTTTGCAAATTGAAACTTTTGTTTTCTATAATTAACATTGCTAACTTGCCACATTCACCATAATTGATTATTCTCCCACTAGCATAATAATTGTTATCTTACTAGCATAATACTTATGCTCCCACTAGCTTTGATATGCACCCGGAGATCAACTGGAATT
Organism: Lactuca sativa; assembly: GCF_002870075.4. NCBI lineage: Eukaryota > Viridiplantae > Streptophyta > Magnoliopsida > Asterales > Asteraceae > Lactuca > Lactuca sativa. The sequence continues at coordinate 21,054,232 of NC_056625.2, read as the reverse complement.
CTAGAAATCAATACTTATTGACTTTCATTACCAAAGTTCAGAATTCTGATACGAGATGCTTCGATAAGACTTTATCTATGCTTCTCAAAATCATACACCTTTCCTTAGATAGCTCACATGCGTATCTAAATAATTTTAGATCTTATAGCAATAAGTCTCAAATGTTTAGACCCTTTACCTTTTCTCACAATTCAAATTATGATGAGGGATGCCGTAATCATAATTGAATTTGAGAATGCAAATATCACAATTCTATCTACTGAAAATCTACTTAGTGAAATCGTTTCCTGACTATCATTTTCATGAGTCGGAGAAAAACCTTATCACACTAAGATTTTATGGTGTATGTGTTCCTATCCATGTGAATTTTTCATAACCAGAATCACAAGACAAGGTCAGTGATAAATCCAAACTCATATGGACTGAACTTGTTCAATCTTAATTTCTTGCCACTTGGCATCATAAGGGCCTACCTTTGCTTCCAAGTAGTTATGCAAACAACTAAGAACTCATAGAACTCACATGCATAGTCAACTTTAACTGGAATGGGCACAAAAATAAGAATATGTCAACACGATAGGTTATAAACCTCAAGTCGTGTGCTAGTGATAAACAATAGGTTTTATTCTTGATTAGTTCTTGAAGCTTTTCCAAGATCTTTAAGACTCCCACTTCCCTATTGACATATAAGATTCTCTTGTCATGAATCATTGCTTGACAAAACAAATATTCAAGAGTTATTGCGGATTCTTATCAAGACAAACACTTCACACAATTGGCCTTAGTTGGTCTTTGTTTTATCCAAAACATCACAACTTACCAATTTCAAATGTACAAGAGTAGAAACCTTTTACTCTAAATTTGATAAGTGTTTTAAAGCTTTCTTAAGACTATTTCACTCTAGGTTACAATCTTGGAGTATTACTCTAAGACTTGTTCATAGAACGAAGTACGATTCACCTTTTGATTAAACCATTTCAACAGTTCACGATTCCTCTTCTTAGCCATATGAATGCAGTAAGATGACGTTAGAGGATCAATTATGATATGATACTAAAGTACTCTCCCATCTTTTTAGATTGGAGAAACTTTTATCTTTCTTCCTAATTTGATTCTTCTCATTCGTTCTACCATACATTGAAACTTTCCCAATGTTTCAGAATTATACTTAAACTTGTATGCATAACCATGTTTACTAACTCTTAGTAAATCATGACGAATAGTCTTATCGATCTTTGTGGTGGATCTTGAATAGCACACACCTAGTGTACCCGATCCCATAGTCCTTCACTTGAATCACATATACATGTGAACAAGGAATTAGTCTTAATTTACCAAAATGAAAATTTTCATTCATCATACAATACAACTTGCAAGATTCCAAGTTTCTATCCAACTGAAACTTGGATGATGAGAATCTTTCCTTATTTGGCAAATTTTGACATAACCACAAACGAAAGAATCAAATTCATATTGCTAACATAGAAACATACAAACATCAATTTTAACAAATGTCATTGCAAGGAGATATAATAAAATAAAAACTAAATTTAATTTATTTATAAAATGCAATTTTTTTTCCTTACAATGCAACTACAAATGAAACTTATGCTACTACATATTTCCTAGCAATCTATCATAACTCCTAAGTAGCACCTAAAAAAAATCCAATCTTCAAACCATGCAATTGAAATCCATCTTTGCGATCAGATTCAACATACTCTTCCTTTAAGCTTCCTTCCTTTTGCATGATCCTACAAAACATCAAAATGCAACCTTGTGACATCATGTATTAAGAATCAAAAATTAGGAACTTAATAGAGTTAGACAGTATACTTACCTGAAGTAGAGTCAAACTTTTCGATTCTACCTTTTCTCAGATCTTTCAGGTAGTCAGGGCAACTTCGCAACCAATGCCCATTTTCTTGGCAATAGAAACATATAGACTCTTTGGGAATGGTACATGGGACAATCTCAAACTTATCCTTTCTCTTTCCCTTGGAAAGAGAAATCTTTTCTGTACATCCAATGTTTCCATTGTTAATGTCCATGGAAGTTTGGGGAGTAGATCGTCCCATCACATTTGCTTTTCCAGTGTGCCAAATCATTGCTGATTCAACAGCAACAAGCAAACAGGTAAGATCAACAAGGGTCATGTCGTGGTCTAGCACATAGTAGTCCTTAATGAACTCACTATATGACTCAGGAAGTGATTGAAGAAACCAGTCAACATCCAACTTACTTGAGACTTTGACACCCATTACTATCAGCCTGTCAATATGTGACTTCATCTCCAAGACGTGAGTAAACACATGCCTTCCATCTTGATGTTTCATAGCAAGTAGGGCTTGAGTGACCTTGAATTTTTCAAGTCTTTGAACTTTTAGGTTAGGGAGAATCATTGGAGGAGGTGGAGGAAGTGAAGTATGACTTCCATGATCCAACCGCGGGACATCATCTTTAAGAGGAAAGCTTGTTCCAAAGGATTTGGGAAGACCATAGTTGTCTGAACTAGACATCTACAATGGGAAAAATTCAAGTTAGTTGATTTAAGTCCTTAATATAACACCCAAATGAAATATTAAGGCTAGGACCCAACACAATATTTTACAATTTGGAAGACAGATGCCGTAATCCAAACTGCAAAATATTTAAAGGTAGGTAAATGACGATTTACCACTTTCCATCACGAAAATGAAAAAGAATATTAGGTTTTAAGTGAATTGAAATTCGTAGATCCTTTGAGATTCATTGAGACTTTCAATGACATGTTTAAATCTCGATTGTGCCCTTCAAGTTTGTGACTGGGATACCGAGGATCACAAACAAGGTGTGAATAACCATGCAAATTAGCTTGGTACACCCAATGTTACAACGATGTAATCAACGTGCCGGTTAACCACACGCTCCATTAATCCATGATTAACATCAAGCTACCCTTTTCTAAGCACTCCCAGTCCAGATTAGTGTGCCGGTTAGCCACACGCTCCTATAACGACTTAACAAAGGTGCAAAGTACAATTTCATGGGTTAGCACCATATTCACATTTTCCTAAGTAATTAAGATTTGGGAATTTATAAGTGTTTAGTTACTTTATATTTATCATTGAAGGTCTACTCGTTGATTCTAAGGGGGACAACTCGACGAGTAGAAATAAGTTTTTGAAATGCCGGTTGACAAACTAACCTGACGAGTTGGGGAGGACCAACTCGACGAGTTGGTTTGGATTTGGGAAACCCTAGATTCAGGGTTTTGTACCCTATTTAAGCCTCTTAATCCCCACCTTAGGCCTCATTTCCAGCCTCCAGTGTCCAAACCTGATGTAACGCCCGGGTTTCAGGGCTAAGCATATTTTTCAATGTAATAGTCTAGGTCAACTATTGTAACTCTTTTTGAAGTAATAAAGATGAAATATTTGAGTATTATGTGAATTATGTGTGTTTATGTGTTTATTGTTTAATTATAAATGTATAATTAATAAAAAATAAAAAATAAGCGTTAAAATTAAAGTGTGAGATAAGCCCGATATCTTTACATAAAGTTGTAATGGTCGAAACAAGGATTCCGGGGATATAAGGAATGCCGAAATCCGAGTTATAACGAAGAAGTTATGACCCGTCGAAGTTTCACGACGGAACCGGCACGACACCGGGAAGCGTAAATACTGAACTTACGATAGAGCGACTTTTAGCCTTAGAAATCTAAATGAAAGTCGTAGAATATGTTAAACTGAGAGTGTCCATAAAAAGAACGCCCAAATCTGACTTCGTATGAAGAAGTTATGAGATTTTAAACAGACCAATCCTGTCCCGGCCTGTTAAAAATATAACTATAAAAATAAAGTCAAAATTAGCCGACGGAGTCTAAACGAAAGTTGTAGAGTACGTCTCAACCTACGCGTGGATATAAAGAACGTCTAAAATGGAGTTCGTATGAACGAGTTACAAATTATAATAGCATATTTACGTATTAAAATAAAGTATAAATCATGTATAGGTACACATATATATACATATGTATATATCATTAGAAAGGTATCGACGATGCGGTCATCATAAGACTAATGTTGAGTTCTTTCGATATTAGTTTAGTACAAATATCATTAAATCCATTTAAAATAGTATTATAGAGGGGTGTTTAGTTGTTTATATAACTAAAAGGTCATTAAGTAATTATGGAGGGTAGTTTTTGAAAATTCAATTAGTATAAATAAGAGCCTTGGGCTCTCATATTTCTTGCACCATTCTCTTGATTCAAGAGTCTTTCTCTCCTTATCCCCCGAGCATTTCGGTCCCTCGTGATTCGACTTCTCTTTCTGTAATTTAGTATAGTAAGGTGAGCGCTGAAGCGCTGCACGAATCTTTCTTAGAAAGACTCAGCGACGAAGTTCTGCCCCTGCAGAGCCCGACTCCTAGCTAAAACCCCTTTGTAAGTAAGTTATGTTTACCGTATTTTAATATAGCTTATATTTAATATTAGTATTGTTATTATGAACTTATAATAAATATTTGAGCTATTATTATAACTTATATAAGTGTCGTTATAATATATATATATATATATATATATATATATATATATATATATATATATATATATATATATATTTTAACTATTCGCGATACGGGGAATCTGGTTTAAAGGTCCGCATAGGGTTGTTGGATTTCAGAAGTGCTATATGCCAAAATGATCCTGCTCTCCGGTGTTTTATGTCTGGCCCCTGTCTGTACATAGTGATTGGAAAATATTGTTTAACGCTTATATAATAATAATAATAATACTAAGACTAATAGTTGGTCACGATAAATATTAGACTAAAATTTAGCAATAATAATGCTAGGTTTCGTCGAAGGAAAATAGAATCGTTAGAAGCAAGCGCTGCCCGATTTTGGAATCATCACTTTAACAAGTGAGTGCATAGTTACTTTCAGCTTACACATAGATATGAAGTATTTTATATAAATTACGTGTTATGTGTGCATATTATCTGAATACTTGCTATCTATGCCGGATGAACATTGTTATACATGTTTTCAATGATTTAAACTTTATATGTATTTTATATCTAGGAAAATGTTGGGGTAAAACATGGGTAGATGTAATAGGTTATGTGTGATAAAATGATGAGAGGCCTCGATGTTGGTGTTGTTGATTCTGTCATCCAGTGAAGTATGGATGATGACCACGGACTCTTCTAGACAGTCCATTGGAACACTAGCAGGCTCGCAACCTGTAGGTGTTTGTGAACGATGTGTTCACCGGTGTACTCCATCCCCCACATGGTTGCCTTTAGGACATTTATTGCTGAGGAATCCCCTTAGCAGCAATGTCCGTCCCGATAATGATCCTTAGGCTAGGTCCCTTATGATGGGTGTTTAGGGACGTAAAGTGAGGATATAACGGGAACGGGTAATCGGGTTATTGTTGATTGATGAAATTAATAAACTTATTTATTGTGGGTTGAAAACCCTGTGTGCTCACCAGGCTCCCAAGCCTGACCCACTCAGTTTTATGTATTACAGGTAGTGGTGCTTGAGCATATATATGATGTTTGGACGAGGGATTACGGGTATAGGCCTGTAGATATGAAATAATGTAGTAAGGCTTATATTGTACTGTTTATGCTTTTGATCTGTACGAACATGACATCCCAAGTCTTTTAATGAAATATATTTCTATGGAAATGCTTTTGATAAATCTTTATCATATTTTGTTTTGGGACAAATTCCGCAACACTTTTATTTAAAATGTTACTCTGATTTTTAAACAAAGCATAAACAAAATCATTCTTTTCTGGCCGTGATTTTAGGGATGTCAAAATTGGTATCAGAGCATTAGTTTAAGCGAACTAGGAATTTGTAGGGTTTCTAGACTTAAACTTAGACTGCTAAGCGATGATTGTGAGGTGGGAGCACTAGTTTATTTTAGGAATTGTGCCTAAAATGCATTTATGTGCTAAATGCTTTGTGCATGATATACTGTCATTTGTTTGGATCTATGGTCTGTTGCCGACCGGATCTGGAAACCTTATGTGTTTAGGATTCTAAACGTACGACAACGATATTAGAACTAGCATGTAAACGTTTCGGAGTGATAAGGACGATTTAAACGTCTATCCTAAATAAAGATCTAAATTCACCTTATTCGGTGTATAGATCAAGATGGCAAGGACCCGTAGCGGAAACGTGAACGCAAATGGAGATAGGAACCAACCCCCACTGGTTCAGCAAATACCTGTTGTTGAAGAAGTTGCACCTGAGCCAGTCACGATGGCCGGAGTGCAAGCGATGATCCAGGAAATGTTGGATCATCAAATGGAGGAAACCAGACGTTTGCTCTAGCAAAATCGAGAGGAAGAGACTATTCAGATCGAACAGCCCGAGTTGAACGAAGGGCAGACTAAGGAGGGAAACTACAGTGGGACTGTTGGTCAAGCCAACCCACCGATAGTTAGGCAAAACAACCAGGATGGAGGAAATGACGGACGTGGATGCAAATACAAGGATTTCATGGCATCCAAGCCACCGAGTCTATTTGGAAGCCCGACCCACTCAGTTTTATGTATTACAGGTAGTGGCGCTTGAGCATAGATATGATGTTTGGACGAGGTATTATGGATATAGGCCTGTAGATATGAAATAATGTATTAAGGCTTATATTGTACTGTTTATGTTTTTGATCTGTACGAACATGACGTCCCAAGTCTTTTAATGAAATACATTTCTATGGAAATGCTTTTGATAAATCTTTATCATATTTTGTTTTGGGACAAATTCCGCAACACTTTTATTTAAAATGTTACTCTGATTTTTAAACAAAGCATAAACAAAATCAGTCTTTTCTGGCCATGATTTTGGGGATGTCACACCTGAATCCACGAAACTCTAATGCATGTGAGCCATTTTTTTAGTGAACTTCGTGTGATTTGAAGCTTGTAGAAGAAGAAGCTAGAGGATTCCAAGAGAAGATTGTAGATCCAGAAACAACATCCCATCCTCATCCTTTTTCTGGTAATCAAGCCTCTAACTTGTCTAGTAGTCTCTTAGATCTCCTTATTTCACTTTATAAGGGTTTTTTATCCAAGAAGCTTAGCCCTTGGGAAATGGACGTCCAAAATAGCTTATCTTTCACATCTGGGATCTAGAAGGGGTTTCATGGCATAAAGGTGCAAACTTTATGACCATGGAAGCCCCATGCAAGATTTAAGGTGTTGTAATGGCCTTTTATGCCCCAAAAGGCCATGCACGGAAGGATATACTGAGACTTTACGTGTTTAAATGATGTTTAAGGCCTACATCTATGTTAGTCTAATTTAGCTTGGAGTATTATGGCTTTTTGGACAAAGATCTATGTCCTAAGGAACTAGGGCTTTAGTTAAACCCATTAAGAAGGACTACTAGCGGGTAAAGTTGGAAACTTTACCCTTAAGAAAACTCTTTCAGTATTTAGAAGGAGTATGGAGCTTTGATATGGAGAGTAGAGGATTAATCTAGTTAGATGGCCCAACAGACTATGGGACTCGTCGAGTCCAAAGAGGAACTCGAAGTGTTCGGTCGTGATGTCCAGATCCAGTTTAAGGTAGAACTCGACGAGTATGTGAAGTGACTCGACGAGTCGCCAGATCACGACTATGAGTAGCCAGGGAACTAGACGAATCAGGGGGTGACTTGACGAGTTGGGTCGCGATTTCAGGATTCTGATTTATAGAACACGACGAGTTGATGGAGCACGGCCAGTTGAGTCAACTCGGGGTTTTGACTTTGACTTTGACCAAGCGTTGACTTTGTCTTTGACCATGGGTAAAATGGTCATTGTACCCTAAAAATGATTCTCAGTTCAAGACTAAGTATTATGTTGGTAATGATAGCTCGAGGAGTCGAGTGATCAGCAGTTTGGGGATCTATTAGCTAGCAGCGAGAGGTTTATTCGTGGGATTCTACAGTCAGCTTGTGAGGTGATTTTTCTCTAGTAGGAATGGGTCGAAGGCACCTATGTCGGCCTATTTATGTATTTTAGTGTATACTTGATTTATATCCATTTCCGGGGTTAGACCAATGTAGAGTATATGTTTTCAGATTTTGGTCCGATGTCGGGCGCGACATGAGGAAGGTTATTTCGTATGTTTCAGAACTACGGTTCGATGTCGGGTGGTACCCAAGAAAGGAATGCATGTTTAGTTATACTTGTTGTCCTTGTGATGCTTGTATGTTCCTGGTACAAAGGTGAGTGTGGGCGGGGGTCCGTGTCTCATCACTAGCTGAGTGTGGACGGGGTTCCATATCTCATTATTAGCAAAGTAGGGGCAGTACCCAAGATAGGTGGGGCCTTAAGACTAGCAGTTATAGTGTTGTGTTTGTATGTTATGTAGTAGCATGATTATATGTTATTGTTTGTATGTGTATAGGGTCGGGGCCCAAAGACGGGCGGGGCATAGTAAAAACAGATATGTATACAGATCGGCGCTCGATGCCAGGCGGGGCCTGATGCCGGATTCTCCGATGCCAGTCAGGGCCCACGGTAGCAGGGATAGGCCCAATGTATGTTGATATGTGCTCATGTATCTTAAAACATCATATCAAAAATACTGTATCAAATCACGTGATAGACTCTGATATTCTAACACGTGATTTGATATAGTATTTTTGATACGATGTTTTGCGATACATGACTTATGATTTTATTCTTATGATGTTTGATGAATTACAGTTTTCTTAAATGATTTTTAAAAAAATTGGTCTGTATTTTTTGGATCTTTCAAGTTAGTATTAGAGCCTTAGTTTGAGGGATTCGGGCACACTCTCGGGTGTGTCAGAACTCAAACTAAGGAATTGGTATAGAAATTTTCAAAAGAAAAACATTTTTATAAAAAGAACTTTGAAAAGAGAAAGGGATTTTGAAAAAAGAAAATGATGTGGTGCATGCAATTAGCCGATCTCAAGTAAGTACTCCCAAATTACCCATTCAACTTTATGTTATGATATGCTTATGAGGACTGCATGCTAGATTAGGACTAAGGATCTAGGAAAGATGCCTTATGTGCCTGTTATATGTGTATCAGCTTTCAAAACTGCATGCTAGTACAGATTAGTCAGTGATATGATGGCCTGATTAGAATATGCTTGATTATGTTTACTCAATGCTCGAATGTTTCTTTCTTTGTGCTTTTAGGAGTCTTACTTATCTTTTACTAACTAGTAAAAGAATATGTTAAGTTACATATTGCAAGGACTAAATAATTTCAGAAGGTTAAGTCTAGCTCTATTTTGCAGCTCTTGTTTGAGTCCAACCATTGCTCTGCATGATCTCTCATTCGAAGAATTATCTAGTTTTAGTGTTATGTAATGGTGTTCGCGAGCTAGTTAGGGGAGATAGGAGACACTTCTTACGCAGCTGATGGCGGAGAGTGGGATGGTGATTACCTTAAGGTAAGCCTAGGATGAGTTTAGTGTTGGGAGCAGTAGTAGTGAAAGAGACTTGGTGGAGTCAAGGCAATCCTTGAGGACAGTACGTATAGATGTGAAAGGTATTATGGGCTCGTACTACTGAAAGCAGAGGATCCATACTCGAGTCAAGGAGGGCTGAGATAAAACCAGGAAACTTGTAGTGTGCATGTGATCCCTTGATAGTGATGAGTATTATGATGGTTGCTATGATATGTTGCATCATGGTGACACTACTGTTGGAATAGTCTCTAAGCCCGTAACTATATTTGGTATGTACTTGACCAGGTTGTGCATGGTCCTTTTGGGTTGCCTTCTCCAAAGCAACTTGACAAGGTAATTTAAGGAGAAAGAGGGAATATTATGGTTCATTAATATATTATAAGAATAATATATTAAAGGAGAAATCATATTTGTTTAATTAGTATTGGTCATAAATTAGTTAGGAATTAATTTGGTGACTAAAAGAGATTAATTAAATAGAGGGGTATAAATTGTCAAATGTATGATAGTTGAGTTTTGAGCTGGAGAACCTAATGGACTAAGGGGAGAACGAAATTATGATGAGGATCCATCATATTTTCATCCAAGGCCTTATTCCATAAGGTTCCTTGGGCTGCTTGGTGGCTAAGCTGTCCATTAGGGTTTAGACTGAAACCCTAGCAGCCTGTAAGTATAAATAGGACCCCTAGGCTATGGAAATCGGCTACACTTGATTCCAAGGGAACCCTAGGGCCGATTCTTAGCATCTCTCACCCTCTCTCATATTGCCATCTTGCTTGTGGGGTTTGTGAACCATTAGAGGAGTTACAAATGTGACTCTAAGCTCAAGATCAAGAAGATTACAAGGATTCAAGCCACTTGGAAGAGGTAAAACACTTAGATCTGTTTTCTTTATGATAATTTCGAATTATACCTGATAGATGTAGGTTTGTAAGTCTTGGACTCAAAGCATGTACAATAGAGAAACCTAGATCCAAGCATTAGGGTTTGTATGAGCACATAGAATTGTTCTTATGCATAAAATCCATCAGTGGTATCATTGCCTTGATTGGTTTCAATTGTATGTGATGCTTTAACTGTTTATATGCTGAAAATCGTTTTTTTGCCTTTGCCCGACTCAACTCGGTGAATCAGTATCTGGACTTGGTGAGTTGGCCCTACTCGGCGAGTTCAGAGTTGACTCGGCAAGTTTGTGCGTCAGACATAGGGTATTTCGAGATTTAGTTGCTGTTTTGTCTTGGATTTGATGCCTAAATTGTTTTTTGAAGTTAAAATCCGAATTTTATCTTAATTAAATGATTATCCTTTCCAAAACAATAGATAATTTCAAATCTTTTGAATATTGGTTGTTTATATGATGAATATGGATTATTTAAAATTGTTTGGTAATTATCTTATGACTAAAATTGGATTAGGTCAAATATAGATAATTATGAAATTAATTGTTTAATTTAAATTATTTGTTATTTGATCCTTCGTGTTTTGAAAAGTTCAAAACTTGCCCTCAAATTTTGAAATTTGAATTTTGTGATTAAAAGTTTAATTTTGAGTAATTTAAATTTCAAACCCTTAGAATTTTACAAGTTTAAAATTCAACCGTATACTATTATATATTATTACAAGCTTAAGAAATATATATGTATAACTTAAAATGCTAGTCTTATCGTTAGTAGGCCTCATTCACGAAGCCAATCTATAAGGTGGGCATAAGGTTGTTGCCTATAAAATGGCGCTTAATGGGTGTACACTCACACCCACCGCTTGCTTGACTTGTGGAGGGTCGTTAGCCGAACGGGTAGGATAGGGCAACCCTCTCCTCGTTAAAAGTATAACGTAAGATACAAAGTAACTACATGTTTTACAAATTCCCAATATTATTGACTTTAGGGTAAAATGTGAAAATGATGCTAATCCATGGAATTACACTTTGTACCCTTGTTAAACGTTGGTGGAGCGCGTGTGGTTAACCGACACACTAATTTGGGGATGACATTGGTAGTGAAGGGTGAATCGATGTTTGTCATAGATCAATGGAGCGTGTGTGGTTTACCGGCACATTGATTAGGTGATGGAGACATTGAGTGCACCATGTTGATTCGCATGGTTATTCACAACTTGTTTGCGATCCTCGGTATCCCAGTCGCAAATTTGAAGTGCTTATCAAGACTTAAACATGCCATTGAAAAGTTCAATGAATCTCAAAGATCTAGGAGTTTTTAATACATTTAAAACCTACATTTCTTTTTCGGTTTTTAATGGTGAGAATTAGTGAATCATCATTCACTTACCTTCAAATTATTTACTTTTAGAGTACGGCATCACTTTCTAAGTTGTAAATAATGTTGTTGGATCCTAGCCCTAATTTCTCATTTGGGTGTTTAATTAGGGATTCATTTCTAATCAAACTTTGTTCCTTTCTTTTTCAGATGTCTGCAAAATACAACAACAACGCTTCTGGGTCACTCTCATTGATGAACCTGTGTCAGAAAGTGACATTTAATGGGTCAAACTTTAACGAGTGGATGAGGTATATTCGCATGATCACACGCACCGAGGACAAAGAATATGTCCTCGATGAAAAGCTTGAAAAGATCATCCCAGATGTTGCTACTCCTAAAGAGCTAGCTGCCTTTGAGGCCCACGAGCGTGATGCTACGAAAGTTCACTGCATCACGCTGGCTACCATGAACCTCGAACTCCAAAAGTCCTATGAGGACATGTATCCGTATGAAATGCATCATGATTTGCTGGACAAGTATCACCAAAGCGCGAGGCAAGAGCGCTATGAGATCATTACTAACATGATCACCGCTAAGATGGGGAGTGGAGAATCCCTAACCTTTCATTTGTAGAAAATGCAGAGTTATGTTAATCGTCTTCTCAAACTTAATGTTAAGTTTGATGAGGATTTGGCTATCGACATAATCCTCCACTCCTTGCCCTCCTGCTACAACCAGTTTAGGATGACCTACCACATGAACAAGGAAGAGGTCTCCTTGAGCAAGCTCCAAGGACACTTGAGAACTACTGAGAGCAACCTCAAAGACAAATCCGTTGCACCATCCCCTGTTGTGGCCGCTCCTGTGAAGGCAATAGGTCAAGGAAAGGGTAAAAAGAGGAAGGCTCCATGTAAGAGCCACCATAAGGGGAATCCCCATGATGGTTCGTCCTTAAGTAGGACCAATGCAGGCCCTGCTAAACCCTCCTCTGATCCCAAGGAAAAAAGTGCTTCTATTGTCACCAAAAGGGCCACTGGAAATGAAGCTGCCCTCAGTATCTGCAAGTAATAAAGGATGGGAAGATTAAGCCCACCTTTGCAGGTATGTATTCTATTAAATCTAATAACTCGTCATTTGCTACTTCATGGATTCTTGATACAGGGTGTGGTTACCACATTTGTTCTGATATGCAGGGCCTAAAAGGAAGTAGGGAGGTAGAACATGGAAAGATGAACCTGATTATGGGAAACAGAAGATCATCACCTGTGACCAAAGTCAGTGTTTATTCTTTAGTGTTGAGTAATGGGTTAGGGATAGATTTAAACAGTTGTTGTTATTTCCCATATATGGCAAGAAACATTATCTCATTTCATGTGTTGTTTAGACAAGGTTTCAAATATTCTTTTGATAATAGTAATGGTTCTATTAACGTTTATTTGAATGGTGTTTTTTTTACTTCAATGCATTACCTTGTAATGAGATTTATGAATCTGTGATGGTTGTTGATAATTTAGGAAATAATGTTTTGAATATTGATTCGTCTACTAGTCTAGACAAAATATGCTTGTGGCATTGTCGCCTTGGCCATATCAACAAGAAATGCATAGCCCAACTCCAAAAGGATGGAGTGTTGGAGTCATTCGACCTTAGGGATGATGACACGTGTGAATCTTTTTTACTTGGGAAGGTGACCAAGTCACCCTTTACTGGCACTTGTGAAAGGGGTGAGGGTCTATTGGATCTCATACACATCGATGTGTGTGGGCCCTTTAGATCCACCACAAGGGATGCTTGCCGCTTCTACGTGACTTTTACAAATGATTACAGCAGATATGGATATATCTACATAATCAAGCAAAATTCGGAAACCTTTGAAAAGTTTAAATAGTTTAAGAATGAAGTGGAGAATCAGTTGGGCAGGAAAATCAAGATGCTTTGGTCAGACCGAGGAAGAGAGTACCTAAGTCTTGAGTTTCACGACTATCTAAAGGAATGCATAATTGTTTCGCAGTTGATGCCTCCGAGGACGCCACAATTGAATGGTGTGGCTGAGAGGCGTAATCGGACCTTGTTGGACATGGTTCGTTCTATGATGAGTCAGACTTCATTACCAATAGCTTTCTGGGGGTATGCCTTAGAGACTGCCGCCCATATCCTTAACTTAGTTTCCACCAAGAAGGTTACCAATACTCCTCACGAGATCTGGACAAGGAAGGCTCCCTCGTTGGCACATATTAAGTTTTGGGTTTGCAAGGCTTTCGTAAGAGAGGAGACTCACGACAAGCTTGAACCCCGTAGTGAGAAGTGTTATTTCATCGGCTATCCGCAGAAGTCTTTTGGATATCTTTTCTATAGACCGAGTGACAATGTTGTCTTCGTTGCTAGAAGAGGAGTTTTCCGTGAAAGGGAATTGATAAGCCAAGAAGACAGTGGGAGGCAAATTGAACATGAAGACATTCAAGATCAAAGCGATGAAGGAACCTCTGACACTGGCACTCAACCTGAGGAGGAAACTCCTGTTGAACCTGTTGACGAGTCCTTACCTCTTCGACGTTCCACTAGGGCTATTGTTCCACCTCAGTTGTATAGATTTCATATTAATACTGAAGGGGATACATTTATTAGTGATAGTACACTAGTAAATTTGGACGAACCTAGCAGCTACAAGGAAGCCATGGCAGGCCCGGAGTCTGCGAAATGGAAAGAGGCGATGGACAACGAGATTCAATCCATGTACGAGAACCAAGTTTGGAATTTGGTTGATCATGTACCGGGTCGTAAGACAGTCGGGTGCAAGTGGATCTTCAAGAAAAAGACGAACATGGATGGGAAAGTGCATACTTATAAAGCGGCATTTGTTGCGAAGGGCTTTACTCAAAATCCCGGAGTTGACTATGATGAGACCTTCTCACCAGTTGCGAAGATAACGTCTATTAGGGTAATGCTTGCAATAGCTGCGATTTATGATTATGAAATATGGCAGATGGACGTGAAAACCGCTTTCCTTAATGGAAAGTTGGTTGAGGATGTTTATATGAATCAGCCAGAGGGTTTTATCGATGCGAAGCATCCAAATAGAGTATGAAAGCTTGAGAAATCCATTTATGGATTAAACAAGCATCTCGCAGATGGAATCTTTGTTTTGACAAGAAAGTTAAAGAGTTTGGCTTTCTGTGAAGCGAAGATGAATATTGTGTATATGTCAAAGCCAGTGGGAGTATAGTGAGCTTCCTCGTATTGTATTTCGACGACATACTACTCATAGAAAACGATGTCTCAAGCTTGCAGGAGGTCAAGTCCTGGCTTGGGAAATGTTTCGCTATGAAGGACCTCGGAGAGGCTGCTTACATTCTTGGAATAAGGATAGTTAGAAACAGGGAAAAGAGACTGATAGGACTCAGTCAGGATACATACTTGGATAAGGTACTAAAGCGTTTTAGTATGGAAAATTCAAAGAAAGGGAAGTTGCCAATCCAAAGCAATACCAAGCTGAGTAAGACTCGGAGCCCGAGTACAGAGGCAGAGATATCTGATATGATCCGAGTACCTTACGCTTCCAAAATAGGCTCTATCATGTATGCTATGACTTGTACTCTCCCTGATGTGGCCTTGCTTTGAGCATGGTAAGCAGATATCAAGGGAACCCTGGTAGAGCCCATTGGATTGCAGTTAAGAATATTCTTATGTACCTGCGAAGGACCAAGGAATGGTTTCTAGTCCTTGGTGGGAGTGATGAATTAAGGGTACGAGGGTATAGTGACGCTAGTTTTCAGACGGATCAGGATAATTACCGATCGCAGTTGGGCTGGGTCTTTACCCTAAATGGAGGAGCAGTGACTTGGAAAAGTTCCAAGCAGGAGACCGTAGTTGATTCAACGTATGAATCAGAGTACATTGCGGCGAGCGAAGCGTCAAAGGAGGCTCTATGGTTGAAGAACTTCATTGGAGACCTTGGAGTTATGCCATCCATAAAGGAGCCGATGGAAATTTTATGTGATAATGAAGGAGCGGTTGCCTTGACCAAGGAACCAAGAGATCATGGTAGATCGCGACATATCGATAGAAAATACCATTTGATCAAACATCGGGTAGAAGAGGGAATCCTCATTGTGAACAGGATATCATCAGAAGAAAACCCAGCAGATCCCCTTACGAAGGGACTAAGTAGGATCAAACACTTGCAGCACGCTAGGAGCATTGGGCTGAAGGATGATATAAGTTTGGATTAGATAGGAAACGTGTAATAGATAGTTTGTACTTGACATTTGATGAATAAATAAAATTGTGTTATTTATGAGTAAAGCTACTATCTTATGTTGGTTATTTATCTATTGTTTCAATTTTTCATGTTTTGACTTCCTGAATAATAGGATTATTCAAACAGTCCACAGTCGGTCATATTTTGGAAGTAGATATGAATGAAGGTTGTCATGAATTGTTTGTAGATTGTCTAAAAGGTTTTGGGCATAGAAAATGTTTGCTGCAAAGTTCATGAGTGCTTATGAATATGATTTGAGCATTGGAATAAAACCGAGTTTGCTGGTATGACTTCGTGGTGTTTTACCTTAAGTGATCGCAAAGCGATAATATCATATAGTCTTAAAACTTAGAGATATGGTTGTTGTTGCTGGTTGGTTATGCATTGATGATGGGTAAACGCATCAGTAACTTAATATTATAAAACACATTATTGTGCATAATTCAATTAGTAAACCGTGGATGCATATGAGTTGAAGTTGATCTGTTCCTTTTATTTTATGAGAATAAAAGTGATATCTTGGCCACTTGACGATTTGGTTTGACATATGTGCCAGGCCCGGTCAGAATGAAGTTGATGTGTTCAACTGAATTCTATGTCAAACAAATCGGAAATCGAGGAACAAATGCTGGACAATAAGCATTGTCAGCATGATATCTAGAACAGAGGATTACACGATCGCTTATCTGAAGAACAAGTTTATCAGAGTTGACAGCGAAGTATAAGAGCTACGATTGCTAATCGGATTATGAAGTCATATGTGAGATATAGTTACTAGACTTATCCAAGTGAGAGACTATTGGAATAGTGTCTAAGCCCGTAACTATATTTGGTATGTACTTGACCCGGTTATGCATGGTCCTTTTGGGTTGCCTTCTCCAAAGAAACTTGACAAGGTAATTTAAGGAGAAAGAGAGAATATTATGGTTTATTAATATATTATAAGAATAATATATTAAAGGAAAAATCATATTTGTTTAATTAGTATTGGTCATAAATTAATTAGGAATTAATTTGGTGACTAAAAGAGATTAATTAAATAAAGGGGTATAAAATGTCAAATGTATGATAGTTGAGTTTTGAGCTGGAGAACCTAATGGACTAAGGGGAGAATGAAATTATGATGGGGATCCATCATATTTTTGTCCAAGGCCTTATTCCAGAAGGTTCCTTAGGCTGCTTGGTGGCTAAGCTGTCCATTGGGGTTTAGACTGAAACCCTAGCAGCCTGCAATTATAAATAGGACCCCTAGGCTATGGAAATCGGCTACACTTGATTCCAAGGGAACCCTAGAGCCGATTCTTAGCATCTCTCACCCTCTTTTATATTGCCTTCTTGCTTGTGGGGTTTCTGAACCATTAGAGGAGTTACAATTGTGACTCTAAGATCAAGATCAAGAAGATTACAAGGATTCAAGCCACTTGGAAGAGGTAAAACACTTAGATCTGTTTTCTTGATGATAATTTCGAATTATACATGATAGATCTAGGTTTGTAAGTCTTAGATTCAAAGCATGTACAATAGAGAAACCTAGATCCAAGCATTAGGGTTTGTATGAGCACATAGGATTGTTCTTATACATAAAATCCATCAGCTACATGGTAGACCTATGGGGAGTTCAGGTGCCAGTGAGGGATCAAGTTCGGGCTCTGGAGCCGGACAGCTCGATGAGCAGATGAGAGAGTTTATTTCAGCTAAGATTACGCACAATATTTTAGACCAGGCTCCTGTTATCTTTGGTTCGGTTAAGGAGGGAATTATGGAGATTTTGGATGAGAGATTGGGTGTGTTCCGCACCGAGATGGCGGCCATGATGTGGGCACACACATTGATGTTCAGGGAGTTCAGAGCATGTGGAGCTCCAGACTATCATGGGGCTAAGGACCCCATTGCTAGCATCCAGTGACTGGAAGATGTCGCGAATGCTTTCCATTCTAGCTAGTGTCCCCAGTGGGAGAAGGTCCGACTCGCCTCCTGTCTTCTGAAGGACAGAGCGCGTGATTTGTGGGAGGAAGTTGGACATGCTATGGAAGATGATGCCGCGTTGGATGCGATGACATGGAGTGACTACTCTGCCAGGTTCAGGGCCAGGTTTTCACTAGTTATTGAGGTGCAACAGTTAGCACGGGAGTTCCAAGACCTCCAGCAGACTACAAAGACAGTGGCGGAGATCACCGTCAAGTTCAAGGAGAGAGCACTTCTTGTTCTGTAGTATGTGGCGGACGAGGAGATGAAGAAGGCTTGATACCATGAGATGCTGAGGAGAGACATTAGACATTTGTGAGTCATTCATGCTACATGACACTGGTGGATATGATCGCTCGAGCTAGGGAGAGGGAGATTAACTTAGAGGCAGATAGGAAAAGGAAGTCGGACAAGTTTCAGACATCCATGGTATTGGGAAAGAGGCCCAAGACATCAGATTCTAGATCGAGAGGTCACCAGGACCATACCCGTTGTTTCAAGTGCGGAAGCAGTGGTGGTGATTCTGGTTGCTTCAGTTGCGGCCAGATCGGTCATTATAGCAGGGATTGTACTGCTGCCACCACCCAAGGACCAGACCTGACTTGTTTCCATTGCGGTAAACGGGGCCTCAAGAAGGCCCAATGTTCGAGTTTGGATGCAATGGGACAGGTGATAGCACCTTCCCCTATGAAATTGAGGATCACCGATGACCGCCCGGGCCGAGCAGAGGCGCCCGCGGTGAGGAGCAGGGCTTTCCAGTTGATTACAGAGGAAACGCGAGCAACTTTCAAGGTTGCAAGTGCGTAAGTTTTGCCTTTCTATCAGTTTTTATTTATGATTTTATTGCTATTTTCTCACATCCATATGAGTAGTTGTATCTTGGGATTATACTTGCCATCTTCATACCATGGGTCTTACGATAGTAGTGTGGAGACGTCTCCATGTAAAGTGGATTCTCAAGATGCGGTAGTTGTAGGAAGTGTGATTGGAACCTGGGAAGTGTTCAGATAGTCTTCAAGGGTCTTAGTGCTTTAGTGTCTGTTAGTTTTTAGAACACTAATAGTGGTAAGCATTGGTTTCATCAAGATGGATCACTACCTGATACGAAGGATTGGAGATCTTTCCAGCCGGGTGTGCTGTAAGATGATAATTGAACCAAAGTGGGGGAGAGTTGTCCAAGGGTTCAGGAACAGAAGGAAGTGTGGATTTAGGATAAGTTCGCATTCTCGTCAGGAAGGGAGGTTGCTCAGAGGCTGATTTGGATTGAGGGGCATGTGAGTTGGGAGTTTAGGAAACTTCCCAACATAGCATTTGCATCTTTTGGTGTTCGATAGATGGTTTTTGGGAATCAGGTTGAGGAGATTCCAATTAGGACGTGAGTTCAGCCAGGATATTAGGTTGAGTGCATGATCAGCGTGGGAAGTGTTGTAATACTATTGGATTGCCATAACATTCACTAGTAGCCAGACAACATGGAAATGTTGTAAGACTAGGGGTTAGCCGCAACATTCATTAGCAGCCAGATAGCAGAGTGTGGGCGAGGCCCGTATATCCTACGGAGTGTGGGCGAGGCCCATATCTCCTAGTCCACGAAGAGTGGGCGAGGCTCGTATCTCCTAGTTAGCGGAGTGTGGGTAGGGGCCCGTATCCCCTAGTCAGCAGGGTGTGGGCGAGGCTCGTATCTCCTAGTTAACATGATCCGAATCAGGAAAGGATATGTAGGAGGAAAGCTACGGGCATGACGCATGAGATGTTTAAGGTGTAGGTGACTGTAGAGGACTTCGAGGACGAAGTCCAGTTTAAGTGAGGGAAAATTGTAACACCGGGAAACCAGAAGGCTAATTAAGGAAAGATATTATGCAAATTGAAGGTCTACTCGTCGAGTCCTAGGGGAACAACTAGACAGGTAGAAATAAGTTTTTGGGACGTAGGTTGAGAAACCAACTCGATGAGTTGGTATGGATTTGGGAAACCATAGATTCAGGGTTTTGTACCTTATTTAAGCATCTTAATCCCCACCTTATGGCCCCATTTCCAGCCTCCAGTGTCCAAACCCTAATCAACGAAACCCTAATGCTTGTGCCCCATTTTTTAGTGAACCTTGTTTGATTTGAAGCTTGTAGAAGAAGAAGAAGCTAGAGGATTCCAAGAGAAGATTGTTGATCCAAAAGCAACATCCCATCCTCATGCTTTTCTGGTAATCAAGCCTCTAACTTGTCTAGTAGTCTCTTAGATCTCCTTATTTCACTTTATGATGGTTTTTGGTCCAAGAAGCTTAGCCCTTGGGAAATGGACATCCCAAGTGGCTTATCTTTCAGATCTGGGGTCTAGAAGGGGTTTCATGGCATAAAGGTGCAAAATTTATGACCATGGAAGCCGCATGCAAGCTTTAAGGTGTTATTGCCTTTAAGCCCTGAAAGGCCATACATGGAAGGAAAGCCTGATACTTTACATGTTCAAATGATGTTTAAGGACTAGATCTATGTTAGTATGCTTTAGCTTGGGGTATTATGGCTTTTTGGACAAAGATCTATGTCCTAAGGAACTAGGGTTTTAGCTAAACCCATTAAGAAGGACTAGTAGCGGGTAAAGTTAGAAACTTTACCCTTAAGAAGGCTATTTCAGTATGTAGAAAGAGTATGGAGGTTTGATATGGAGAGTAGAGGCTTAATCTGTTAAGATGGCTAAAACAGAATTTGGGACTCATCGAGTCCATAGAGTAACTCAACAAGTTCGGTTGTGATGTCCCGATCCAGTTTAAGGTAGAACTCGACGATTCTGTGAAGGGAATCAACGAGTTGATTCACAAAATCGTGACTATGAGTAGCCAAGGAAGGAACTCGTCGAGTCAGGGCGTGACTCAACGATTTGTGTCACAATTTCAAGATTCTGATCTATAGAACTCGACGAGTTGATGGAGCAATTCGCCTGGTTGAGTCAACTCGGGGTGTTGACTTTAACTTTGACTAGGAGTAAAATGGTCATTTTACCCTAATTAGGATTATCATTTCTAGAGTAAGTATTATGTTGGTAATGATAGCTCGGGGAGTCCAGTGATCAATAGTTCGGGGATCTACCAGCTAGCAGCGAGAGGTCTATTTGTGGGATTCTACAGTTAGCTTGTGAGGTGAGTTTTCTCTAGTAGGAATGAGTCGAAGGCACCAATGCTGACCTGTTTATGTATGTTAGTGTATACCAGATTTAAATACAATGTCATGCTTAGCCCGTTGTATTTTATATGTTTCCGAATTTCGGTCTGATGCGGGGCGAGTCCCGAGGAAGGTTATTACGTGTGTTTCAAAACTACGGTTCGATGTCGGGTGGTACCCGAGGAAGGAATGCATGTTTAGTTATACTTGTTGTCTTTGTGATACTTGTATGTTCCTGGTAGGGAGGCGAGTGTGTTTGGGGGCTTGTATCTCATCACTAGCTGAGTGTCGACGGGGTTCCATATGTCATTATTAGCAAAGTAGGGGTGGGGCCTTGAGACTAGCAGTTATAGTGTTGTGTTTGTCTGTTATGTACGAGCATGATTATATGTTATTGTTTTTATGTGTATAGTGAGCGGGTCCCAAAGACGGGCGAGAGCTAGTAGAAATAGATCTGCATACCGAGCTGGGCTCGATGCCAGGTGGGGCCTGATGCCGGATACGTCCGATGTCGGGCGGGGCCCGAGGTAGCGGGCAAGGCCCAATGTATGTTGATATGTGCTTATGTTTATGGTATGTAATAGTTTGGGGAGAGTCACTAAACTTCGTGCTTGTAGTTTTCATTTTTGGTTTCAGGTACTTCCATTAACCAGGGGAAGAGCTCAGGATGATTGCATGGCACACACCATAACTTTTAGCCTGGGATGTTTAGACTCTGATATTCTGACACGTGATTTGACACAATATTTTTGATATGATGTTTTGAGATACATGACATATGATTTTATTATTATGATGTTTGATGAATTATGGTTTTCTTAAATGATTTAAAACGAAATTTTTGATCTGTATTTTTGGGACGTTTCATCAAAGTTCTAGACTGCAACTCAACACTATGATACAAAAGTTAAACCATCTTGTGTTGATGAGTTCACACCGTTTACGATTCATGCTGATTCCACCTCATCGTGATTGAAACACTCCATTTTCTTAAATTTCTTCTCAACAAAACTTTACAATTCACTATGACATACCACACATAGATGAAAGTTTGAAACTCTGTGTCGATCGTTAGTCTATGTATCGTAGACTATCACATGCACCAACCCCTTCTTATCCATAAATTATTCTTTATAGCTTTATGATTTAGCATAATGTACCATACACAAACGAGATCTTGAAAATGTTGTGTCGATGTTCAAGCTAAAACACCACAACTTATCACATGCACTAATTCATTCTCACCATACATTCTTCTGTAGAACTTTATTATTCAACATATGAAGCCAGATGCTTACGAGAATTTGAAAAATCTGTTTCGACAGGTATATCATTGTTTGTGATGTACTACACATACCTACCCATTCTTTTCCAGCAATTCTTCTCTTAAAGATGGGTACATTTTACACCGGAATGTATTACACACATCATTCCCTTCTTGCCCTTTATTCTTCTAATAAAAATAGTTAAGGAGCTAGCATATAAAACTATACGCTGATGAGACCTTGCAATATTATGTCAGTGAATGGTAGTTTAAACCCATACTATGAGGAGACATCACAAACTCACTGGATTACCAGTTGTAACTCTAAAACACTGATTGCTTCCTTTAGTACCATACATGCTATTGATGTCAAAATGGGGGAGATACATTTATCTGATCTAATGAGTTGTTATATATGATCTAAAGAGGAGCTAAATCTAAAGGAGAGCATGTATCCATTAAGAATCATGATACACTGTTTATTACGCTGATTGTTTCTATTGCTACTGACACTTCTTATTACTAAAATTTAGGTACTTATATATTATCTAAGGGGGAGCATTTGTTGAAGCTGAAAAATCCATAAGTGATGAACTCAATGACTTCGTTGAAGATTAGTTATAACATTATCTGATAGGGGATTGTAAGGTCACACCTTATGATTCGATGAGCCAAACACATTCCAAGCTGACCACCAGCGTCAGCGCCAATGCGAACGCCTCAAGACCTTATCAGCGTCAGCATCAAGATAACTATCTTCTGTAATTTTTGTATATTAGGCACTTATACAGATTTGTGTCGAATATATAGCAAATCCGATACCTTGGTGATAAGTGATGGGTTTTGAGCACTACATCATTCCTATGGTGTACATGCAAACCCTAAAGCTTTGGATCTAGTTTGTCTAATGAACATGTAATAATCATCCAAAGCCATAAACCCTAGATCTAGCACACAATAATCAATCTTATCATAATATAGGGTTTAGATCTTACCTTTGATTGTAATGTAGCAATAACAATCTATTCCTTCTTGTAATTGGCTTCTGAAAGCTTAGTGTCACAAGTGTCACACCTCTAATGGATCACAAACACCAAGAGCAAGAGGATGACTTAGGAGAGGAGAAGGAGGCACCAAAAACGTCCAAGAAACTCCAAGGAATGCTTAGCCACGTTTTTGGGTTCCCTAGGGGTCTTTATATAGTAAGGCTATTAGGGTTTTGAACTAGGAACCCTAATCTGACTGCTTAGGCCTTAAGCAGCCCATGGACTCCCTCCTTAGAGGCCTTGGACGAATTCTCATGGGTTTCCCCATAGATTTCATCCACTCCAACCTCTATGGAGTTCATTAGCCTAATATCCAACTATCACACAACTGACTGTTCTAGCCTCCTATATTTAAGTAATGTCTTTTAGCCACAAAATTAATTCTTATTAAATGTTGACTAATATTAATTAAACAATATGATTTCCCTTTTAATATATTATTCATATAATATATTAATAAATCATAATTAATCACTTTCTCCACAAATCATCCTATCAAGTTGCTTTGGTGAAGACAACCCAAAAGGAACATGCTCAAAATCGGGTCAAGTACATAGCAAAATAGTTATGGACTTAGACACTAATCCAACAATCTCCCACTTGGATAAGTCTAACAACTATTATGCGTATGACTTTAAACCTGATTAGCAATTGTAGCTTTCAAAAGCCGCTGTCAACTCTGATCTTATTAGAAGCGTGTCCTTTAGATAAGGGATCATATATTCCTCCATTCTAGATATCGTATAGACATGAGACATGGATTATAATCATTCTCTCAGTCTATGTGTTGTTTCCCGATTTCCGATTTATGATAACTGACAATAGACTACAACTGAACACATCAACTCAGTCCCGGCTTAGGGTGTCATCACTAAATCATCGAGGGGCCCATAGATATCGCTTTTATCCCATTTTGGGTAAATGGAATGGATAAAATTTGACCCAATGCTTTCTTGTACTCACTCACTGAGTCATACACAACAATACGTTTTTTAACACCAAGTTACTGGTGCGTTTACATATTATCAATGTGTAACCGACTCCCAAGATACAACTCACACATCTTGGTTTCAAGAATATAAGATATTATCATCTCACCAATCACTCGTGATAAAATCCATGAAGTGATCCAAGTGAGCGTGAGTTTAATCCAATACTCTAATCTTATAGCAGAACTCATGAACTCTACAGCAAACTTGTGCTATGTCCAAACACTTTAGACAATCTACAAACGGATTCATGACAGTCTTCATTCATACCTACTTTCAAAGTATGAGCGACTATGGAGGGTTTGAATAATCTTATTATTCGGAAAGTCAAAACATGCAAAGTGAAACACAAGAATAATACTAATCCTATATGACCCCAAACCTTTGATTATAAATAAAACATTTTTATTTAATCATCATATTGATTACTCATTATTTGTTGTTTCGGGTAATCAACTTCTTACTTGGATTATAACAACAGTTGTTCCATGCACCAAGCATGCACACTATGTTTACTTATGCTCATTACTTTGTGAAATAGATAAAATGAACACATTTCCAATGATGCTCATTTCATAATTCCTAATCTTAATCATTAGTGTAAGAATACAAAATTCTCACCACTACTAGAATATGTTAGATTCTAACATTTTATGCAACGGTCCTTTCGTAATGTCACGACACAAAAGTCACCAAGACTCGGCCAATGAAATTGCAAAATGCTCTATTGGAGATTGTTACAAGACACTTCCATAGATGTGAAGTCTCACATTCAATGTACATTCATTTGAACATCCTTCTTGCATAAAAGTTTCTAATCTAGACATTGACTCTCGATATCCAACTCCCAATATGGAAACATTTCCATATTTTCCATATGACAACTCATTCTAAATAGAATCTTATCTATTCATAATAATGTCAATATGGTCCATCCATGACTATACTTCCAACTGACCACAAGCGACCAATCCTTGGTGAACCTTAGATTGTCCTTGATAGTTGTTTAATTATTTTAGTCAAATCCAGTTGTCGTCCCTTTTTCCCTCTTAATGCCCTAGGAATTTGGAAAATTTTAGAATGGTGAAATATTACAGCATATGCAATCGATCATATACCAGAAGTGTATAGGACATGATTCATAATGTCTTACATAAAGGCATGATACTTTATCAGCCATTTATCATAATATTTCTATTTGCCACGTTCTCACAATTCGAACTATGAAGAGGGATGCCGTAATCATAATCGAGTTTTAAGAATGCAGTTAATATATCCTTGACTAAATTTGATTAAATTTTCTCGATCTAAGCTTTTAGATTGGAAACAAATTATAACATTCTCTCCCTTTATTATAGCAAAACAACTTTTCAACCCCTGCAACATTGCAAAGTGAAACTTTTGTTTTCTATAATTAATATTGTCAACTTGCAACGCTTAAAATAATAATCATGCTCCCACTAACATGATGATTATATCCATTCTAGCATAACATTTATGCTCACACTAGCTTTGACACGTATTCTAAAATCAGCTAAACTTCCTAGAAAACAATATTTTGACTACCAAAGTTCATTTTCCTAATATGATATGCTTTGATAAGCCTTTAGATAACTCATATATGTGCCTAAACTAATTCATAACTTATACTACTAAATCCCAAAATGTTCAGACTAATCGCCAAATCTCACAATTCAAACTATGAAGAGGGATGTTGTAATCATAATCCAATTTGAGAATGCAATTTACATAATCGCTATCTCTTTAAAATCTTTCTTAGTGAAAGTGTTTCCTTACAATCATTTTCATGAAGGAGAGAAACCTTATGACACTTAGATTTTACAGTGTATGTGTTCCTATCCATGTGAATTTGGTATAACTACAATTGTAAGATAATGTTTCTGTCAGATCCAAACTCTTATGGACATAATTTATTCATTCTTAATTTCTTGCCATCAAGGGTCCCACCATTGCTTCCAAGTTATTTAGCAGCTCACCTATACTAGTCAATGTACTTTCATTGAAGAAGATGTTTGGCCTGTGCAGTCTATTGATAACTCGTAGAACTCATATGCATAATCAACTCAACTGTACTGGCACAGAAACAAGAATGCGTCAACACGATAGGTTACAAACCTCATGTCGTGTGCTAGTGTATAATAATAGGTTTACTCTTGATTAGTTCTTGAAACTTTTCAAGATCATTTAGACTCCCACTGACCTCTTGACATATAAGATTCTCTTATCAAGAAACATTTCTTGACAAAACAAATATTCAAGAGTTAGTGTGTGTCTATATCGAAACAAAACCTACACGCAATTTGGTACTAGTTGGTCTTTATATTATTCAATACATCACAACTTACCAAAATGTGCAAGTGTAAGAACATTGCTACTTAAGATTATGTCACTCAAGTCACAATATTGGAGTATGACTCTAAGGCTTGATTTTGGAACAAAGTACGATACATCTTATTGACTTAACCACTAAAACAATTCTCGATTCCTCTTCTTAGCCAAACTAGTGCACTAAGGTTTCCTTAGAGGATGAATTGTAATATGGTTGCTACGATTACCAAGACGATCATAAAAAAAGATACAAAAGTACTCTCCCTTCTTCTTAGATTGGAGAAACTTTTTATCTTTCTGCCTTCATTAATTCTACTTATTCGTTCTACCATTCATTGACACCTTTCAATGATTAAGAATTACACTTAATCTTGTAAGTATGACCACATTTACTAGACTTTTTGTAAATCATGACGAATAATGTTATCGTTCTTTGTGGTGGACTTGACTAGTGCACAACATTGTGTACCAATTTTGCTAGTCCTTCACTTGAGTCTTTGTCAAGGAATTAGTCTTAATTTTCCAAATATGAAGGTTCTCATTCATCATATAATGCTAGTTGTATGATTCCAAGTTTCTGTCCAATTGAAACTCAGGCAACAAGAATCTTTCCCTATTTGGTAAATTCTCGATTTTACGACAAATAACATAACTAAGAATCACATCCATTTCAACATTGTTAAAACTAGAAATACACAAACATCAATTTTTCATTCATGCCATTGAAAGGAAATAGATAAATAGGACAAAACCAAAATTTATTTTATTTCTAAAAGGTGCGGAAAAACTTGTCCTTACAATGCAAATCAAATGAAAGCTACGCTGTTACATATTCCTAAGGAATCTATCATAACTCTAAAAGTAGCAGCTCCAAAACTCCGATTATCGAATCATGCGATCGAAATCCATTTCTTTGCGATCAGGCTCATCTCACTTCTTCCTTTAAGTTTCCTCTCTTCTCTTCGATCCTACAAAACACCAATTGTAATCTTATCACATCATGTATTTAGAATCTCCAAATAGGAACTTAATAGAGTTAGATAGTGGATTTTACCTGAAGCCGAGTCATACATCTTGACTTTCCTATCTCTTAGATCTCTCAGGTAGTCAGGGTAGCTTCGTAACCAATGCTCCCTCTTTTGGAAGTAGAAACATATGGATTCTTCTGTAATGGTACACGGGACTATCTCAGACTCAGCCTTTCTCAAGCGTAGAGAAAACATTTCTGGACTTCCAATGTTGCCATTGCCCATAGAAGGATGGGATATTGATTTACCAGACAAATTTGCTCGACCAGTGCACCAAATCATTTATGATTCAGCAGCAATAAGCAAATAAGTCAAATCAATGAGGGTCACGTCATGTTCCATCATATAGTACTCTCTAACGAACTTACCATATGGGTCGGGAAGTGAGTGAAGAACCAAATCAACACCTAACTTCTCCGAGACATCGACGCCCAACATTCCCAATCTATCAATATGCAACTTCATATCCAAGAAATGAGCGCGTACTGACTTTTCATCTTCATGTTTACTTGCCAAAAGCGCTTGAGTGAGCTTGAACTTTTCAAGCCTTCGAACTTGTGGTTTAGGAAAAATTATTGTAGGAGGTGGAGGAGGTGAAGCATGATGTCCATTTCCATAATCCAATCGTGGAAAATCATTTTCACGTGGAAAACTTTTTCCAATGGATTCAGGAAGACCATAGTTGTCAGACTTTGACATCTATAAAACGGGAGAAAATTCAAGTTAGTTGATTGAGTCTTTAATAAAACACCCAAATAAGATATTAAGGCTAGGACCGAACACAATATTATACAATTTGGACGAGGGATGCGTAATCCAAATTGCAGAACATTTGAAGGTAGGTAAATGACGATTTACCAATTTCCACCATGAAAAACGAAAATTGAAAATTAAGTTTTAAATTAATTGAAGCTCCTAGGTCTTTTGAGATTCATTGAATTTTTCAATGGCATGTTAAAATCTAGAGTGTGCCCTTCATTTTTGACTTGGATGCCGAGGATTACAAACAAGTTGTGGATAACCATGCAAATATACATGGTGCCCCTAATGTTACAGTTACCTAATCGACGTGTCGGTTAACCACACACACTCCATCGATCTATGACAAACATCGAGTCACCATTTTCTACGTTTGCTTACAGCCCAATTAGTGTGCCGGTTAACCACACATGCTCCACTAACATCTTAGAAAGGGTACAAAGTGTAATTTCATGGAACAGCACAAACTCCACATATTTACTAAAGTAACTAAGATTTAGGAATTTATTGTAAAACATATAGTTACTTTAACATTCATTATACATTTAATGAGGAGAGGGTTTGCCCTATCCTACCCATTCGGCTAACCACCCTCCACAAATCAAGGAAGCGGTGGGTGAGAGTGGACATCCATTTAACGACCATTTTATAGGCCATAACCTTGTACCCTCCCCCCCTTATAGATCGGCTTCGTGAATGAGACCTACTAACGGTAAGACTAGCAGTTTAAGTTATACATACATAATATTAGACTTTTAATGTTATATATAGTATAAGGGTGTATTTTACACTTTTAAAATACTAGGTGGTTTAATTTTATAAAATACACTTTTAATTTAATTAAATATAAACCATATCATTATGGATTTATTAACTCTCTTTTAATTATACTTTTAATTAACTTAATAAATCTATAAGGGTGTAATTTGAACTTTTCAAAACTAAGGTTTAGAATTTAAATATTTTAAAATTAAACTTTTAATCAAAAGTTTAAATTCCAAAACTTGAGGGCAAGTTTTGAAACTTTTCAAAACTATCTAGATCAAATTACAAATAATTAAAATTAATCAAATAATTGGTAATTATCTAAATTTGACCTAATTCAATTTCTTACTACATAATTCAAAACAAAATTACAAATAATTAATATTTATCTTATAAAACAAGTAAATATCTTAATTTTGACAATTTTCTTCTATTTTGGTAAGGATGGTCACCAAATATTGATAAAATTAGGATTTTATTAATGAAAAACGTTTTTGGTAATTATCCCACAACAAAATAGGTAAAAATCCAGAAGTATCCTACGTCTGACCCCGAGACTCGCCGAGTCAGGGACTGGACTTGCTGAGTCAACTTGACTCGCCGATTTCATCAACTGACTTGCTGAGTCAGTCAGGCAGAGGACCAAAAACTTTGATGTTCAGGCAATGAATGATTAAACAAGCATCAAATACATCAATCAAACAGCCTAAGCTCTGATACTACTGATGGGTTTTGAGCACTACATCATTCCTATGGTGTACATGCAAACCCTAAAGCTTTGGATCTAGTTTGTCTAATGAACATGTAATAATCATCCAAAGCCATAAACCCTAGATCTAGCACATAATAATCAATATTATCATAATATAGGGTTTAGATCTTACCTTTGATTTTGATGTTGCAATAACAATCTATTCCTTCTTGTAATTGGCTTCTGAAAGCTTAGTGTCACAAGTGTCACACCTCTAATGGCTCACAAACACCAAGAGCAAGAGGATGACTTAGGAGAGGAGAAGGAGGCACCAAAAACGTCCAAGAAACTCCAAGGAATGCTTAGCCACGTTTTTGGGTTCCCTAGGGGTCTTTATATAGTGAGGCTATTAGAGTTTTGAACTAGGAACCCTGATCTGACTGCTTAGGCCCTAAGCAGCCCATGGACTCCCTCCTTAGAGGCCTTGGACGAATTCTCATGGGTTTCCCCATAGATTTCATCCACTCCAACCTCTATGGAGTTCATTAGCCTAATATCCAACTATCACACAATTGACTATTCTAGCCCCCTATATTTAATTAATGTCTTTTAGCCACAAAATTAATTCTTATTAATTCTTGACTAATATTAATTAAACAATATGATTTCTCTTTTTATATATTATTAATATAATATATTAATAAATCATAATTAATCACTTTCTCCACAAATCATCCTATCAAGTTGCTTTGATGAAGACAACCCAAAAGGAACATGCTCACAATCGGGTCAAATACATAGCAAAATAGTTATGGACTTAGACACTAATCCAATAATAAGGACTAATTCTTATTATAGACTAGATAAAGTCCCTTAATTAAAGGGATTCACTAGAATAGTTTTGTATATATTCAAAATTAGGGTGAAACCCTAATGTAAGTCTTGGTGACCGTCTTTGTGACCTTCGTTCTCTTGGTGAGAACACTCATTTCTTAGTAAAAGACATCTTTGTGATTAATCGTGTTCTTTATTTTTCTGTTCCATCTTTGCTTAGTTTGTTTTTTCTGTAACATCCCGAAATTCAGGTAAGCTATTTAACCCTTCCGTTTTGTAAAGTTGCCAAGAGTGGTCCCTTGAGAGAAAGTTCTTGTAGCAAATGAGTACGCTGGGCGTACTGTGGAGTACGCTGTGCGTACTCATGCGCTTATTTTGGACGCGGACTCGCCTGGGTACGCTGGGCGTACCCAGGGTTACGCTGGGCGTAACGGGTCCAGATGCAAACCCTAAATGTTTGGCTTGTGCACTATTTAAAGGATGTTAAGGCGCATTTCTCAACCTCCATATCAGAGAGTGAAACCATAAGAGAGAGACTTCCATCGTTCTTAGCTTGTGTGTGTGTTTTCGAGCTAAAAGTGTATTGGTGTGTTAGTGAAGAAGAAGGAGAAGAGCTTGTGGAGGCTAGGGCTTGAAGTGCAAGTTTGGATCTGAGATTTACAGAGAAAGGAGCTTCATCTAGAGGTATAAAGTTCAAAACATTCCTCTTTGTTTGGTTAGATGATTGCATGGGCCATTTCTAGGGTTAAAAGTCCCAAAGGTGGAGAGTTTAGGAGTGTAATGTACTCCATGGACATAGATCGATCCCATTTCAGTGATATTTGTGTTATAAATCCATAAAGTTTCCATATTGGTCGTTGTTATGAGGTCATGCTTGAGTTATGAGCTTTCTAGAGTTGGGAAATGGAATGGTATGGGTGTTAGTGACTTTTCCAGCCATGCAAAGGCTTAAAGTCACCAACTCTATGGATTAAGAGGCTTAGAAATGGTCAGATCAAGAAGTTGGACGTGGGTCTTAATTGTTTAGGACCTCAAAGAGCTTAGAGTCTGAAACTGGGAGTTATGCGGCGCGTAATCTCAGTACGCGCGACATAAGGAGTCGCGCACCCCGTTTCTGTTAGGATGCTGGGTACGCCCAACGTACATGTTTGGTACGCGCAGTGTAACCCGGAGAGTTGACTTTTGTTGACTTTTAGGGTTTGGTCAACTTTAGGGTCTTTGAGCCATGAGAGGGGTAAAATGGTCTTTTACCCTTCTGAGAGTATGAAGAGAGGGAAAAGTCTAGCCTTGAGAGATGCGTTGATTTAGAGTGTTTATTTCGAATGATTAGGCGGAGGCTAGACCAGATTTTTATAGAGTTCGAGATTACTTCGTTACCCGAGGTGATTCTTCTCACTATACTTTACCTAGGGTGGTAATTAGAGTTATGTGACAGCGTATTTTCTATGCTTTTGCATGATGTGATTTATATGTGAATTATGCTAAGTATGTTATAGAGTTTACAGAGTTAGGACCGGAAGGTCCATAGAGTTAGGGCCAGAGGGCCCACAGGGTTATGGGACTCGAGGGTTCCACTGAGACACTTTGACCAGAGGGTCAAACAGAGTTATAGTCTCGAGTGGCTAATATGTGTTGTGTGTGGTATTTTGGGGAACTCACTAAGCATTTATGCTTACACTGTTGTGTTATGTGTTTCAGGTACCAGTGAGGATCGCGGGAAGGCGCCGGCTTGATCAGTACACACATGAGGAGTTTTTTACATTTTTATGATCTTGGGATGTGATGTTATGAACTGATTATGTGAGACAATGATATTTTTATTACCATTATGAATGAAAGTGTGTTTTTAAAATGTGAAAAATTATTTGAAAATTTAGGTGTTACAAGTTGGTATCAAAGCCTTGGTTTGAGGGATTCGGGTGCACCTTCGGGCGTATCTGAACTCAAACTGAGGATTTGAGAGATTTTCAAAATAAAATTCACAAAAAATTTTTTAAGAGTAAATTTTTTTTGAAAGAGCAGAGCAGAGCAGTGTGTACGATCAGCTAGCGCCCGAACAACGATTTCCCAAAATACCCTTACGTTATGAGTTTTGAGATATGTTACGATATGATATGCATGCTAGATTAGGCTAGCTATTCTTATTAGGACTAGAGTGGCCTGATTTGTTATGCCTTAGCCTAGGGATTTTGCTACTAGGAGATGCTTGAGAGTGAATAGATAGCAGCGAGGAGCTTATGAGAGATCTACTAGAGAGTAGACTATGCATAGGGAGAGAGTAGAGTACTTGGGATTTGCGATCCTATGAGGAGGACTTGGGGTGAATATTGATGCAGTGTGGATGGTAGTGTTGGGCCCGTACTACCGAAGGCACCGGATCAATGCGCAGCCCAAGTAAGAATCCTTAAGGTATCAGGGATCAAGTAGGATTGGGATATCGAGTGTGTGTACACTCGAGCGTGACTCTAATATCTTGTGTTGTATTTCAGAGAGACATCATGGTGGGGACATGCCACAGGCCAGGGACTAGCAAGGGGGTGTGAGCGATGAGGAGCTCTGCCAGATGATTCATGATGAGGTTGCTGCTGCCATCCGCGCTGAGATTTCAGAGATGTTCGGGTCTATCAAGACCATGCTGATTGAGACTTTTGATGAGCGGTATGCTGCTCTTACCGATGTTGATGCAGCCACTGCGGCCATTGTTGCTGCCAGGCCGCAGGGGGTGACGCGTTGCTGTACCGGGAGTTCAGCAACACGAAGCCACCAGAGTTTGATGGGGCTCAGGATCCGATAGTCGCGATGAGGTAGATCTTTGACATTGAGGGGTGCTTCTACACATGTTCATGTCCGGAGAATCTAAGAGTTCGGTTCGCGCTGAACCAGCTTCGCTTGGGGGGCGAAGGACAGGTGGAAGTTTGTGACAGCGCACTATTCTTCAGCAGAGCTTGCTGCGGTGACTTGGGAGAGGTTCACCGCTATGTTTCGTGATGAGTACGTTCCCCCGGTGGAAAGGGAGCGTTTGGCCCAGGAGTTCTTGACCCTCAAGCAGGCTACTGAGTTTGTTACTGTGATCACCAGGATGTTTCATGAGAGGGCGATGTTCTGCCCTGAGCACGTGTCTTCCGAGCAGGCACGTATGAGTCGGTATTTGAGTATTTTGAGGAGAGACATCCATGAGTTCGTGGCGAACTCGACCTACCAGACATTTGCCGAGCTTCAGGAAAATTCCCGGAAGAGGGAGATTGAGCCAGAGACTTAGGCTAGGGAGGAGGCAGAATATCAGGGAAGGGATCAGCGACAGGCACAATCCCAGCCAGCTGCCAAGTGAGCTAGGCCCGCCGATTCGAGATCAGGGAACCAGAAGGGTCACACTTGTGGCAAGTGCAGCAAGAGTCATGAGGAGGTGTGCAGAGCACGGTCTTGCTACAAGTGTGTCAAGGAGGGGCATATGGCCAAGGATTGCCCCAAGGGGTTTGCAGTTTGTTTTCACTGGAACAAGACCGGATACCGGAAGGCCAAGTGTCTACAGTTACGAGGGTCAACCCATGGAGCTTCTCAAGGATATGTCCCTGCTGCTGTTCAGGCTACAGAGAGTTGGCCGGTGAAGGCCGAGGCGCCGAAGGCTCACGGGAGAGCCTTCCAGTTGACAGAAGAGGAGGTCCACGCAACACCCGATGTTGTGGCTGGTATGTATTATTTCCTCTGTTTATTTTGAGTTTGTGGTGTTACGCTTATGTTGTGATATGCGTAGGTACATTTTTTGTGTGTTCTGTACCTGCTTTGGTGTTATTTGACTCGGGTGCGATTCGGTCTTTTGTGTTGTTAGCCTTTAGTCAGCACATCGATATTCGTCGAGAGGCGTTGAGTCGACCTTTGCGAGTTTCCATAGCTAATGAGAGAGCAGTGTATGCCACTGATGTGATTCGAGGATGTGTACTCGAGAGCTTCGGCGTTGAGTTTCCGATTGATTTGCTCCCGATTGCTATGGGAGATGTCTGTGTCATTGTGGGCATGGACTGGCTGAGTAGATTTTGAGCGGTTATCGACTACGAGCGATAACTGGTGACCATACGAGACCCTAGTGGGGGATTTCTTACACTTTATGGAGAGGGTACCCATTCTGGGTCAACATTTTGTTCGGCCGTGAGAGCGACGCAGAGTCTACAGCAGGGCTGTAGTGGGTTTGTGGCTTATATGGTGGACACGAGGGTAGGTGCAGAGAGACCGAGGTCAGTCGATGAGGTCTCGATAGTGCATGAGTTCCCGAATGTTTTCCCCGAGGAGTTGCCGGGTGTGCCTCCCGAGAGGCAGGTGGAGTTCCGTATCGATTTGGTTCCGAGGGCAGCGCCTATCGCTAAGGCGCCCTATTGCCTTGCACCTCTAGAGATGCAGGAGTTATCCTCGCAGCTTCAGGAGCTACTAGGAAAGGAGTTTATACAACCAAGTAGCTCGCCGTAGGGAGCGCCGATTCTTTTTGTCTAGAAAAAGGATGGTTCACACCGGATGTGCATTTATTATCGGGAGTTGAACAAGCTGACGGTCAAGAACCGTTACCCCTTACCGAGGATCGACGATTTGTTCGACTAGTTGCAGGGAGCGTCTTCATTCTCCAAGATTGATTTGAGGTCTGGATATCATCAGATGATGGTGCGTGATGAGGATATCCAGAAGACAGCGTTCAGGACTCGTTACAGGCATTACGAGTTCATGGTGATGCCTTTTGGGCTCACCAATGCACCGGCGGCGTTCATGGATCTCATGAACAAGGTGTGTAGGCCGATGTTGGATTGTTCGGTGATCGTGTTCATTGATGATATATTGGTGTATTCGAGGTCCAGAGAGCACCATGAGGAGCATTTAAGGGTGATCCTCGGAATTCTGAGATCGGAGAGGCTTTATGCCAAATTCTCCAAGTGCGATTTCTGGTTACGAGAGGTCCAATTTCTAGGACACCTTATCAATCAGAATGGGATATTGGTCGATCCGGCCAAGATTGAGGCGGTGATGAGTTGGGAGGCTCCGAGATCCCCTTCGAAGATTAGGAGTTTCCTGGGGTTGGCCGGTTATTATCGGAGATTCATCCAGGATTGTTTTTCCTCTCACCAGGCTGACCCGGAAGGGCGTGGTTTTCAGTTGGGGCCCGGAGCAGCAGGCCTCATTTGAGACACTTCGCCAGAGATTGTGCGAAGCCCCAGTGTTGACCCTTCCGGGGGGAATGGAGGACTTTGTGGTATATTGTGACGCGTCGATATCGGGAGTGGGTGCGGTGCTGATGCAGAGAGGGCATGTGATAGCATACGCATCGAGGCAGCTGAAGCCTCATGAGACGAGGTATCCTACTCACGATCTGGATTTGGGGGCTATGGTGTTCGCCCTCAAGATCTGGTGTCACTATTTGTATGGGGTTCGGTGAACCATATACACGGACCACAAGAGCTTGAAGTATCTGATGGATCAGCCCAACCTGAACATGCATCAGAGGAGATGGTTGGACGTGGTAAAGGATTATGAGTGTGAGATCCTGTAACACCCGGGTAAGGCTAACGTAGTAGCCGATGCCTTGAGTCGTAGGGCAGAGAGTGCCCCTTTGCGAGATGTTTGTATGAGGTTGATAGTGATGACTCCGGTGTTGGACACCATTCGGGAGGCCCAGGTGGAGGCCATGAGACCGGAGAACCGCAAGCGAGAGCGGGTGATTGGTCAGATATCAGAGTTCATTGCTGATAGCCAGGGTCTTATGACCTTCCAGGTCCAGATTTGGGTGCCATTTGAGGGTGGGGCATGTGCCATTTTGATGGAGGAGGTGCACAGGTCGAGGTTTTCGATCTATCCCAGGGCCACTAAGATGTATTTGGACCTGAAAAGAGACTACTGGTGGCCCTATATGAAGAGGGATGTGCCTTGGTTTGTAGAGAGGTGCTTGACTTGTCACAGGGTTAAGGCCGAGCACCAGTGTCCACATGGCAAGTTGCAGGCGCTCGAGGTTCCCCAGCGGAAGTGGGAACAGATTTCCATGGATTTTATCACCTAATTGTCGAGGACTGCGAGAGGCGTCGATGCGATTTGGGTGATCGTCAACCGGCTGACAAAGATTGCTCATTTTCTTGCTATCAGTGAGAGCTCTTCCGCAGAGAGGTTGGCAGAGGTGTATGTGAGGGAGGTGGTATCGTGGCATGGTGTACCTATCTCGATTGTGTCAGATCAAGATGTGTGTTTCACTTATAGGTTCTGGAAGAAGTTCCATTAGGAGTTGGGTACTAGGCTGCATTTTAGTACCGCTTACCACCCATGACGGACGGACAGAGTGAGCGGACGATTCAGACGCTCGAGGACATGCTTCGAGCATGTGTGTTGGACTTTAGAGGGAGTTGGGACACGTATCTGCCTTTGGCTGAGTTTTCCTATAACAACAGCCACCATTCGAGCATTGGTATGCCTCCCTTTGAGTTGTTGTATGGGAGGAGGTGTCGGACTCCCATCTGTTGGGGAGAGGTAGGGCATCGAGTGATGGGTAGCACTGAGATAGTGCTTCAGACGACAGAGCAGATTCAGCAGGTTAGATAGAGGTTCCTGATGGCCTAGAGTCGCCAAAAACGTTACGCAGATAGGCGTCGATCCGAGCTCGAGTTTCAGGTTGGAGATTTTGTACTCCTGAAAGTGTCTCCTTGGAAAGGAGTGATCTGATTCAGGAAAAGGGGCAAGTTGGGGCCCCTGTACATTGAACCGTTTAGGGTGATCGTGAGGGTGGGCAGGGTACCATATCTATTGGAGCTACCTGTGGGGTTGAGCCAGATCCATGATACCTTCCACGTGTCTCAGCTGAGGAAGTGTGTAGCTGACGAGTCGGCAGTGGTACCGTTGGAGGATGTCTAGGTGGACGCGAGTCTGAATTATGTTGAGAGACCGATCGCGATCTTGGACCGGAAGTTCAAGGTTCTAAGGAACAAGGAGGTGCCTCTAGCTCAGGTCCAGTGGCAGCATCAGAGGGTGTAACGACCCAAAAATCACGACTAAAAATTTCTTTTAAACACATTACTAAAACCATATTTATAAAAACCGCATCATAAGTCATAACATAATTTCTGGGCATTAATCCAAAACATAATCTTATTATCAGAGTAAACATTCCCAGGCTAACAGACTATGGTGTGTGCACTACAATCCCTCCGAGCTCATCTTTTGAAAACTGAGTACCTGAAACCAAAAAAAAAACTGAAACCGTAAGCACGAAGCTTAGTGAGCTCCCCCAGACTACCACATACCATACAATCGCATAACATACATACTACCAGGCAATCCTGGGGTGCCCGACCTACCCGGTACGACCATTCTGGGGTGCCGACCTACTAGTGTCAAGCCGTTTTGGGGTACTGACTACCCATGTCAATCCATTCTGGGGTGCTGACTACCCTTCGGTCCTGACGACCGAACCTCGGGGATTATTTCACCCCATGCTACTAATACTATCACATATCATATAATAACAGATTATCAGACATATCTGGGGTGCCTGAACTACCCTTCGGTCCTAACAACCGAACTCGGGGACTGGTCCCCTCCTACCACCTTTATCGCATTAAACATAACAAGCCAGCATGCAAACATATCATCATATACCGTCAGACGTATCTGGGGTGTCCGACTACCCTTCGGTCCTAACAACCGAACTCTACTACTATCACATACAACATATCATGCTAGCATATAACATATTAGGTAGTAGCAAACCTAGATGATATCACAAAGACAATCATCTATCATACGTCTCCTATTGGTGGGCCGGCATTGTGGCCTTAGACCCACCGCCACTGGAAGGTAACTCACCTGAATTGCTGAGCTCGGCTGATAACCCTCTGGCTGCTAACCGACAACCCTCTGAGGTGCTGCTCCTCTAGCTCTCCAACCTACCAATAGCAATATTGATGGGATTTGTACAAACAATCCTATGTGTGCATGCAACCCTAGAATTAGATCTATGTTTTCACTATTAGATACACAACATTATGAGCACATAAAGAAACCCTAATTCTAGCATATAAGTAATCATATTAACATAAGAATAAGTTTATAATATTACCTTGATTGTTATGTAGCAATAACAATCCCAAATCTCCTTGTATTGACTTTGGAAGGCTTAGAGTCACAAGTGTCACTCCTCTAATGGTTCACAAACACCAAGAGCAAATGGAGAAGCAAGAGAGAGAGGGAAGAGGTATAAAATTCGTTTCTAGGAACCCTAGACAAGGCATGGACGAATTCTTATGGCCTTAGGGTTATTTATATAGGTGTAGAGATTAGGTTTCAGTCCTTATCCTTATCTAGTTGCTTGCCCACCAAGCAACCATAAGATAAGCCTTGTAAACCCTTATCTTTTATCCTTTGGACGATTTCAAGGATCCTTATCTCCTTGAATTCGTTTAACCCATATTTATTATAAGCATTACCATATTTTGTAACTATCACATAATTACAATTCAGCCCCTCTAGTTTAATTAATTACATTTGATCACAAAATTAATTCTTAATTAATTATTGACCAATATTAATTAAACAAATATGATTTCTCCTTTAATATATTATTCTTATAACATATTAATAAATCATAATAACCTCTCTCTTTATTTATTTCTCCAATCAAGTTGCTTTGTTGAAGGCAACTCAAAAGGACCATGCACCATCGGGTCAAGTACATACCAAAATAGTTATGGACTTAGACACTAATCCAACAGTCTCCCACTTGGATAAGTCTAATAACTATTATGCGTATGACTTCAGATCCTGATCTGCAATCGTAGCTTTCCAAAGCCGCTGTCAACTCTGATCCTATCAGATACGCATGTCCTTAGATAAGGGATCATATATTCCTCCATTCTAGATATCATATGAGATATGATTTCAAATCATTCTCTTTGTACTATATCTCGATTTCCGATTTATGACGACTGACTAATTGAACAAATCAAATTAGCCCTAGCCCGGCCGAACATTTACGTCTATCATCACAAAATCATCGAGGGGCCCAAAGATATCGCTTTTATCCTTCTTTGGATAAAAGGAACGGATAAACTTTGATACAATGCTCGCTTGCACTCACTCACCAAATCACACACAACAATATATTTTATAACACCAAGTTACTAGTGCGTTTACATATTATCAATGTGAAACCGATTCGCAAGATACAACTCACACAACTCGGTTTCAAGAATATAAGATGTTATCGTCTCACCAATCACTCGTGATACAATTCATGGAGTGATCCAAGTGAGCGTGGGTTTAATCCAATGCTCAAATTCATATTCATAAGCACTCATGAACGTTGCAGCAAACATTTGCTTATGTCTAATGCTCTTTAGACAATCCACACACCAATTCACGACAGTCTTCATTCATATCTACTTCTAACATATGAATGACTGTGGCTCATTCGAATAATTCGATTATTCTTAATAATCTCAATTATTCTGGAAGTCAAAACATGCAAATGTGAAACACAAGAATAATACTAATCCCATATCGCCTCAAACCTTTAAGTATAAATAAAACACCTTTTATTTATCACCATATTGATTACTCATTATTTGTCGTTTCGGGTAATCAACTTCTTACTTGAATTACAACACTTGTCCCATGCTCCTAGCATGCACACAATATTTACCTATGGTTCTTACTTTGTGAAATAGATCACATTGAACACATTTCCAATCATTCTCATTTCACAACTCCAAATCCTTTTCATAAGTGAACGACTATCAAATTCTTGCTACTTATAGAATATGCTAGATTCTAACATTCTATGCAACTTATACTTTCGTAATGTCACTGCACAAAAGTCATAAAGACTATTGCCAATGATATTACAAAGTCTTTTATCGGAAATTGTTATCAGACAATTCCTTAGATATGATGTCTCTCACTCAAAGTACATTCCTTTGAACATCCTTTTGCATAAAAGTTTCTAATCTAGTCATAGATTATCAATATTCAATTCCCAATGTGGATACATTTCCATATTTTCCATATGACAACTTATTCTTAATAGAATCTTATCTATTCCTAATAATGTCGATATGGTCCATCCAATATGAAAACATTTCCATATCTTCCAATACTATACTTCCAACTACTCACAAGCAACCAATCCTCGTCGAACTTGGATTGTCCTTTGATAGTTGTTTAATTATTTTAGTCTAAACCGATTCTAGTCCTTTTTCCCTCTAAATGCGCTAGACATTTGGAAAATTTTAGAATGGCCAAACATTAAAGCATTTGCAATCGATCCTATACTCGAAGCGTATGGGACACGGCGCATAATGTTTTATTTGCTATGTTCTCAAAATTCGAATTGTGAAGAGGAATGTTGTAATCATAATTGAAAATTTAATAACACACTATTTACCTTTGACTAAATTTATTAACATTTCTCAACCTAATCCTTTAGATTTGAAATGAAGCATAATATTCTCTCCCTTAATTATAGCAAAACAACATTACAACCCTTACGACTATGCAAGGTATAACTCTTGTTTTCTATAATTAATATTGCCAACTTGCAATAGGTGCCTTAATAATCATATAATCATAACTTTTATGCTCCCACTATCATGATGATTATTATAAACATAACACTTATGCTCCCACTAGCTTCGACATGTATTCAGAAACAGCTTAACTTTCAGAAAAACAATGCTTATTGAATTTCTTAAGTTCATGTTTCTCATACTTAGTGCTTTGATAATCTTTTATCAAGGCTTCTTGAACTTATACACCTTTGCCTTCGATAGTTCATATGTGTGTCTAAACACTTAAGACTAATTGCCAAACCTCACAATTCAAATTATGGAAAGGGATACCGTAACCATAATCGAATTCGAGAATGCAATTTTACAATCACTATCTTCTTAAATCTTTCTTAGTGAAAGCATTTCCTCACAATCATTTTCATGAAGGAGGAAATCTTATGACACTTAGATTTAAACGGTGTATTTGTTCCAATCCATGTGAATTTGTTAAAAACAAAGTTTATGAGAAATTCAAACTCATATGGATCGAACTTTCTTAATCTCGATTTCTTGCCTTACGGTAGCACAGCTGCCCACCATGTCTTCCAAGTCGTTAAGCAGCTCACGTTTTCTTATCAATGTACTTTCCATTGATCAAGGTCCTTGCCTTTTATGCATTCAAATGACAACTCATAGGATTCACATGCATAATTAACTCGATTGGATTGGCACAGAAACAAAATAATGTCAACACGATAGGTTGTAAACCTCAACTCGTGTGCTAGTGATGATCGATAAGGTTTATTTGATTTGTTCTTGAAACCTTTCAAGACCATTAAGACTCCCACTGACTCCTTGACATATAAGATTCTCTTGTCAACAACCATTTCTTGACAAACAAATATTCAAGAGTTAGTGTAGCTTTTATCAAACACTTCATAAATTGGTCCTAGTTGGTCTTTGTCTTATCCAAGACATCACAACTTTCCACATTTGATGAATGTTATAAACCTTCTTAATACTTATCACTCAATTTCACAATCTTAACTCTAAGACTTGTTTTTGGAACGAAGTATGATTGACTTCTTGATTTAACCATTTCTTCAATTCTTGATTCCTCTTCTTAGACATACAATTGTACTAAGACTCACTTAGAGGATCAATTGAGATATGGTTCTTAATCATTAAGACCCATCATAAAGCATAAAAGGTACTCTCCGTTCTTCTTAGAATGGAGAAACTTTTATCTTTCTGCGTACTTGATTCTTCTTATTCGTTCTACTATTGATTTAAATCTTTTTTCAATCAATCTAGAATTACACTTAATCTTGTAAGTATAATCACATTTACTCTTATGGTGGACTTGATCAACACGCAACTTTGTGTGCTCGATCTCCTAGTCCTTCACTTGACACTTTGTCAATGAATTAGTCTAATTTCCAAATGTGAAATTTCTCATTCATCGTGCAACCAAGTTGCATGATTCCAAG
Source organism: Lactuca sativa (assembly GCF_002870075.4). Lineage (NCBI taxonomy): Eukaryota > Viridiplantae > Streptophyta > Magnoliopsida > Asterales > Asteraceae > Lactuca > Lactuca sativa. The sequence goes on along the minus strand of NC_056625.2, from coordinate 21,011,480 downwards.
TTTCTGTCCAATTGAAACTTGGGCGATGAGAAACTCTCCATATTTGGTAAATTCTCGACATTCCATAAATAACATAATAAGAACCAAATCCATTATTGCTAATAATAGAAACATCCAAACATCAATTTTTCATATACGTCATTGCAAGGATAAATAAATAATATAAAATCAAAATTTATTTTATTGCGGAAATTTTTTTGTCATTACAATGCAATTCATTGAAAAACTATGCTAATACATCTTTCTTAGCAATTTAATTCTAACTCTAAGTAGTAGCTCAATAATCTAATCTTCGAGAAATGCGATCGAAATCCATTCCTTCACGGTTAGATTTTGCTCACTTCTTCCCTTAAGCTTCCTTTCTTTTCTTCGATCCTACAAAACATCAATTGTAATCTTATCACATTATGTATTAAGAATCTAGAATAGAAGCTTAAAAGAGTTAGTCAATGGATTTTACCGAAAGCAAAGCCATACGTTTTGACTCTCCCATCTCTTAGATCTCTTAGGTAAATAGGGCAACTTCGTCTCCAATGCCCTTTCTCTTGGCAATAACAGCAAATTGACTCTTTTGGAACATGACATGGAACTACTTCAGACATTGCCTTTCTCTTATGATCAAAATTTTCGATCATAGCATGTCTTTCGTTGCCATTATCTATATCCATAGAGGTGTTGAAGGTAGATTCACCAATCAACTTTTCTTTTCTATTGCGCCAAACCATTGCCGATTCAGCAACAATAAGCATATATGTGAGATCTATAAGGGTCACGTCGTGGTTCATCATATAGTACTCTCTTACGAACTCACTATATGAGTTAGCAAGTGACTGAAGAACCCAATCAACAGCCATTTCCTCACAGACAACGGATCCTATCAATGTGTGACCTCATCCCTATGACGTGTGCACACACCGACTTTCCTTCTTTATGTTTACTTGCCAAAAGGGCTTGAGTGATCTTGAACTTTTCAAGCCCTCGAACTTGTGGGTTAGGGAGAATAATCGGAGGAGGAGGAGGAAGTGAAGTATGATCTCTTGTTCCTCGATCGAATCGTGGAATATCATCTTCATGTGGAAAGCTTGTTCCACGGGATTTGGGAAGACCATAGTTGTCGAACTTTGACATCTACAAAACGGGAGAAAACGAATTCAAGTTAGTTGATTGATTGAGTCCTTAGTAAATCACCCAAATGAGTTACTAAGGCTAGGACCCAACACAATACGCTACAACCTAGAAAAGGGATGTCGTAACCCTAATTGCAGAATATTTGAAGGTAAGTGAATGACGATTCACTAATTCCCACCACGAAAAATGAAAAAGAATTTAAGTTTTAAATCTATGTAAACTCCTAGATCATTTGAGATTCATTGAACTTTCAATGGCATGTTTAAATCTCGATATGCCCCTCTTGTTTGTGACTGGGATGCCGAGGATCACAAAGCGGGTGTGAATAACCATGCAAACTTACATGGTGCCCTCACATGTTACAGTCATTTATTCGATGTGCCGATAAACCACACACGCTCCACCGAACTATGACAAACATTGAGTCACCCTTTGCTACCTTCACTTAGAACCATTTAGTGTGCCGGTAAACCACGCACGCTCCACTAACGTCTTCGCAAGGGTACAAAGTGTAATTTCATGGAATTGCATCAATTCACTTTTGCCTAAGTAACTAAGATTGGGAATTTTATGAAAACATTTATTTACTTTAATAATTCATTATACTTATAATGGAAGGTTTCGTCCTATCCTACCCGTTCGGCTAACGACCCTCCACTAGTCAAGAGTGCGGTGGGTAAGAGTGGATACCCATTCAATCGCCATTTTATAGGCAATTTCCTTAAACACCCCTTATAGACCAGCTTCGTGAATGAGGCCTACTAACGGTAAGACTGACTTTTACTCATTCAGATATATAATGTTAGACTTTTAATGTTATATATAGTATAGGGTGTGTTTTACACTTTAAAATACTAGGTGGTCAAATATAACAATTATATTTTTAATTGTAAACCAAAACTTTTATGGATTTATTAAACTTCTTTTAATTATACACCTTAATTAATTAATAAAACCATAAGGGTGTAATTTGAACCTTTTCAAAACAATACTAGGGTTGTAGAATTTAACATCCTAATTAAACGTTTAATCAACTTTTAAATTCCAAAACTTGAGGGCAAGTTTTGAAACTTTTCAAAACAATTTAGTTTTAATCTCTCTTAAAATTTTCGAATTTATGCCATATAAATTAATATTTTAAATATTAAAACTCTTGATTTAATAATTATCTTGAATTAGACTATTAATTTAATTATTAAATCATAAGGGATTATCTAAATCATGAGGATAATTACCATTTATACATTTAAGATATCCTCATCCCTTAATTATCTCTCTAGATTTCGAAATTATGGTTAGGATAATGCAAAATCTATAATTACCATATATAATAACTAGAGGATAATTACAAGATATGGGATAATCCAAATCCCTAAAATTTAGGATCTTATCTTGGGGAGGAGGCTAATTTCGAAAATCATGGGGGTTTTTCAAACCCTAGATTTCGAAATCTTGAGGCTTAAGTAAAGGATTTGAAACCCTTTCAAATTTTCGCAAATTAGGGTATAAAAACCCTAATCTCGAAATTTCAAGCCTCCTAGGGTTTATTGGCTATAAACCCTAATATGTCAAGTTCATACAATTGTATAATACTAATTGAAAACAAGTTAACCAAAGGCTCTAATACCACTGATGGGATTTGTACAAACAATCCTATGTGTGCATGTAACCCTAGAATTGGATCTATGTTTTCACTATCAGATACACAACATTATGAACACATAAAGAAACCCTAATTCTAGCATATAAGTAATCATATTAACATAAGAATAGGTTTATAATATTACCTTGATTGTTATGTAGCAATAAGAATCCCAAATCTCCTTGTATTGACTTTGGAAGGCTTAGAGTCACACGTGTCACTCCTCTAATGGTTCACAAACACCAAGAGCAAATGGAGAAGCAAGAGAGAGAGGGAAGAGGTATAAAATTCGTTTCTAGGAACCCTAGATAAGGCATGGACGAATTCTTATGGCCTTAGGGTTATTTATATAGGTGTAGAGATTAGGTTTCAGTCCTTATCCTTATCTAGTTGCTTGCCCACCAAGCAACCATAAGATAAGCCTTGAAAACCCTTATCTTTTATCCTTTGGACGATTTCAAGGATCCTTATCTCCTTGAATTCGCTCAACCCAAATTTATTATAACCATTACCATATTTTGTAACTATCATATAATTACAATTCAGCCCCTCTAGTTTAATTAATTACATTTGATCACAAAATTAATTCTTAATTAATTATTGACCAATATTAATTAAACAAATATGATTTCTCCTTTAATATATTATTCTTATAACATATTAATAAATCATAATAACCTCTCTCTTTATTTATTTCCCCAATCAAGTTGCTTTGGTGAAGGCAACCCAAAAGGACCATGCACCATCGGGTCAAGTACATACCAAAATAGTTATGGACTTAGACACTAATCCAACAAATATAACACTTAGTCTGACAGTCCTCCAAAAGTCAACTAAGTCGACTCTTGACAAAGTCAAAGTCCTGGTCAAAGTCAACCTTCCAGGTCAACCCTACTCGCCGAGTCTGCCTACTGACTCGCCGAGTTCATATTCTCAGAATCCTTTCATTCGCGACTCGACTCGCCGAGTCAACCCTAGACTCGCCGAGTTTACCGATTTCCGAGTCTTGTCCTGACCAACTCACTGAGTCCCCACTCAACTCACTGATCCGAGTCTTAACTTGAAGGGTTTGGGGTTTTGCGACTTGACTCGCCGAGTCCAAGAACAGACTCGTCGAGTCCAAGGCAATCTTCAACAGACTCGCCGCGTTGTTCTTCCAACTCGTCGAGTCCCTACCTATCTTCATCCAACTCGCCGAGTCCACCCATGTGACTCGCCGATTCTCTTCAGTTCTTCATCAATATAGTGGCTTTTTGAGCCATGCAGGGGATCAAATCCATAGATCCATTCCTTTAGAGCCTAACCCCCACGTAAAGTGGCAAACTTTATGTGTAACCAAGGAGTTATAGGCTTAGAACACTCTAGGGCTAGGTTTTGTAACAAAGGGGCTTCACCAACAACTTATTGGCCTAAACTTTATGACTTTCTGGGTTATTACCAACCTAGATCTGAGGTAGCAACCTCAGATCTACTCCAAACTCGAAATAGATCTCATCCATACTCAAAATGTCCAACACTCAAACATAATATAGATCTAGATGCACATAAGCCTAAACAACAGACTATTACCTCAAATGAAAGCTCCAACTGAAGTAACTTACGGATCTACTCCACTCCTTTGCAGCAAAGCCCTTGATCTTCAAGCCCTTCTCCAAGATTCTCTCCTCCAAGGCTCTATTCTCTCAAATAATGAAGGCTCACTCAATTCTAGGGTTTTTGGAACTTAAAAGGGGAGCCAAGAGGCTGAGGGTGGGTTGTAATCTGCTTTATATAGGGCACAACCTCTGGGATTAGGGTTTTTCTCGCCTAGACCAGACTCGCCGAGTCGGTCACTTACTCAATGACCCAGATCCCGCTCCGACTCGTCGAGTTCCTCCCTGGACTCGACGAGTTGACTCTTGATTTAGAGCTTAACCTTTCTTTTCTTGGTCTTCCTAATTCTGGGTGTTATAACTCTCCCCCACTTAAACTAGACTTTTTCCTCGAAGTCCTCCACGGCCAACTATTTCACAACCCATTTACTTCTTCCCACAAGCTATGCACTGGACACTTTTCGCTACTTAGCATTGATTACCCATCACTCAACTAGTCGAATTCTACCATAGTCCGCTTTCCATTACTGCCATTGAATAAAAATTTATGTTGTCCCTTATCCGCCTTCCAGATGAACCGAGACCACCCTGATCCTTACTTATGCCTCCATATCTGGGTTACCAGACTCCTACCAGTTACTACCCCATCGCAATCTCCAAGTCGCTTTCAGCGACTCCTGAAGATACCTCGACTATTTATAACTGTTCTATCCACTCTGCCACTCATACTGAATTGATGCTGTTGGAACCAGCCTGCTTATCTCTCATCTGACTACTTCCACTTCCAATAACTCGAGCCTTTCATCCAAAAAGAAAGGCTACCTGCCTAATTATCCTTGCAGATCACTTATACTTGGTTGAATACTCAACTGATCCTGATGAGAGGGACTTGCCATTTCAAATCGACCAACTATACCGACAGCACTTGCATTTCAACACAAATACTAATACTGGTCATCACAATGAACTATTCGAAACACTGAAATGCCTGCAATATTGAACTGCTTGAAACACTGAACTGGCTAAAACACTAAACTGGCTATATGGCTGCTTCCCAAATCATCATAAGACCTTCCTGGTCTCCAATCATTCATCGGTTATCTGCAACACTGAGTTCCAACTCAACTGTCTATATGGCTGCTTCCCAACTCAACTGTGGAGCCCAAGGACTCCTTACTTAGTCGCTCCCACAACTTCTGAATGAAATCTTCCTCTGGAACTAGTTTCCACTAGTTATCCTATCACTATGGCTCTAACAACCTCCCGATCCACCAATCAGGTCCAAACATCACATCCTGACATCATCATATCCAAGAAAAAAAAAATGACGACTCCCAGACTAACGGTAGCCCTTAACATACACGAACCCAAGCGGTCCACTGCTTCCCTGATCTCATAACTAAGGTGACGATCTACTGACAAATCGCTGACTTAACCATAACTGAACCATTTGGGAAATCCGAAGTCTAACCTGTGGATTCCCATATCCTCACTGCTGCACCCGAGCTGGTGGGTACTACTGCTTCCCTCGCATCCAACAACGCGCTCATGCTGCCTACCAACCTGATAAAGGCCACGGCTACACCCGCAAACTTACAACTCTTTAATACTATCTGGCTGCTAGTGAATGCTATGGCTACCCCTGCAGACTTACAACACTCTACTATTATCAGGGGACATCCTCACTATCCCTAGTCCTACTAGTGATTCCTCATCCTGATTTCTCAAAACCAGCCCTCAGACATCGAATCCTATATCCACATCAACATCTTATATCCTTGATACACTTAGTGGTCCATCGAGGAATTCTTTGGCTTGGTTCCCAAACCAACCGTCTACTAATCCGGATACATGAAACTATCGTTGGGAAGTTTCCAAAATCCCCAACTCCTGAATCCACACAACCCTGCATGCTGCCTCTGCCACTGACTACTAACATGAAAAGCATATCTTGCTAACCGCTCTCAAGATCCTCATTTCGACTCACTAGTGTCCTACAGGCTGTCCTCCAACCATGAATTCCTAACCAGCTACTAACCATCTCGATCACATGAACTCATTGTTGGGAAGTTCCTCAAACTCCCAACTCTGAATTCCTGAATCCATTAATTGTTGCACTACTATCCTTTCTTCTCAGAGGTCGTTTGCTCATTCTGGAACTGCATGCTCTTTCCCTTGTATACTCGGAGGGTTCTCCCCCACTTAGATCCGGCTAACTCCTTACTGCTCACTGGTCGAAAAGATTCCCCAACCTTCCTTCCATTAAAAGGGCGATCTGTTGTCCGCCAACGTTTACCTCTGTTGGCGCTCCAACTAACTTTTACCAGATCCGAACCATTCTTGCTAACTAACCGAGCACCCTTCAATCCTTAACTATATTTGCTTTAGGGACTGCATCCTGAGAACCTACGTTTCGGGTGAACATCTCTAACCCACTTCTTACCGATCGCTAGCTACTCCACTAGAAGCTCTGGATTGGCACTACTGTGAATATAACTGATCAATACCCGAATGACATCTTCTGAAAGTAGTGAGGCACTACTGAATCTTACACATACATGCTACAGTCACCGCATCTGAAGTAACCTGATCTAGAGGGGACGACCTCCAACTCACCATTCTAATTCCAAGGTATGCAAATGGCATATAACTTAACCATAGGCAGGATGTCGTACCCTAGCAATAACACCATAACATAGGCTGACAGAGAGAATATATATATATATATATATATATATATATATATATATATATATACCCGTAACCTGCTCTGAAGAACTATCGAATCCCCTTGTCTTTCGAAGCCTACTATGACACCGAGGCTGTCCCAACCGCTGAACAGGACAGTTTGCCCTAACATGGCCAGGCTGATGACAACGATGGCATAACTCTACTTTTACTGTGCATTCTTGACGTTTGTGACCCTTCCACCCGCATCTGCCACACTTGGACCTACTGCGTACATCACCCCGTGACCCTTCCTTCCTTGAGCAACCATCCCGACTACTCGGGTCCTTGGATCTAACCATGGTAGCATCTATCTGTCCAGCTTGCTGAGCCAGACCGGAAACTCTCTTCCTCTTTCTCAACTGACTATCAGAACCCATCTCCTGCTCCCGGTTCACCCTGACCATTTCACCCACTGCCCGGATAGCTGAGGTCCACCTTTCTATCCCGTCGATCACTCTATTAGTGACACGTCCGATGGTGTCGGGTAACTACTCGCGGAGGGCCCGCGAAACCTCCGTAGCAATCCAATCATGCAGGGAACTCTCTTGGGGGTAAGGTGTACCACCCACTCCCGACCCCTGATGGCAAGTGCTAAAAATGGGAACTCCATCCCTGATGGATCCCTGAAATCCATAAGCATCGGGCTCTAGACGAGCCCTAATCTGTCCTGAAACTATCCCGGCCCTAAAGGCCTCCAGATGACTGTCGATAACCTCCACGATGGCCTCTCTAACCGAACTGAAAATCACTGGAGTCTGATCAATGATGTTGCGCATGATCTCTGCGGAAATGAAATCCCTCATCTGATCATCAAGCTGCGCGGCTCTAGAACCTAAGCCAGATTCCTCCCCGGCACCTGAACTGCCAACTGATATCTCACACAATGTCACCATGCTGAAAACATAACACATTACTGATCAATTCACACGGCTGCTGAGGGACTTCTCACACCCTCTACTAGTTCACTGGTTTTGCCTTGGCCCCTCTTGAATCGAGTACGGATCCTCTGCTTTCAGTAGTACGGGCCCATACTACCTTCCACATATATCCGTACTTTCCTCAAGAGTTACCTCAACTCCACCAAGTCCCTTTTCTCTACTACTAATCTTCGCTACTCTTATCCTAGGCTTGCCCTAGGGAACCTCTGACTCCACCCAAACAGTCCTCAGCTGCTGAAGGCCTCCTCGTAATGCCAATTAGCCACCACCTGAATACCATCACATGCAATGAGGCTCGGATAATCCTTCGAGTACAAGACTCATCCCTACAACGGTTAGACTCAAATGAGAGCTGCGCAATAGGGTCAAATCCGGCACTCTGAGTTTATTCAACTCTGATCACATGTGATGTGACGTGACGTATTCACCAATGGCTAACTCCCATTACTCAGAGTCCCACAAAGCACAGAGCAAGCAACATTCAGATAAAGGAAACATACTCATGCAAACTACTCTCATAATCAAGAAAGTATACTAGCATACAATGTTGAACTCATACTATCAGGCATAACCTAAACAGGCTATCCTACTGCTGTCTACTAAATACTAGCATGCAACTCTCATAAAGCTGAAACACATAAGCAGGCACATAAGGCATCCTCCCAGATCCTTAGTCCTATACTAGCATGTTGTTCTACTAAAACTGAAACTGAACTAAAACTGATAATCATAAACATATATGGGTAATTTAGGAGTAGTTACTTGAGCTCGGCTGATTGCATGCACCACACCCTTTGCTCTTTTTAAAATTTTTTTCTTTCTGAATTCTTTTTGCTTTTCTAAAACTGTTTTCTTTCTCAAACTCTTTTTACAAAACTGTCTTTTCATTTTGAAAACTTCTATACTAATTCCTTAGTTTGAGTTCAGACACACCCGAGAGTACGTATGAATCCCTCAAACCAAGGCTCTGATACCAACTTGTAACGACCCAAAAATCACGAATAAACATTTCTTTTAAACACATTACTAAAACCATATTTATAAAAACCGCATCATAAGTCATAACATAATTTATGGGTATTAATCCAAAACATAATCTTATTATCAGAGTAAACATTCCCAGGCTAACTGACTATGGTGTGTGCACTGCAATCCCTCTAAGCTCCTCTTTTGAAAACTGAGTACCTGAAACCAAAAAAAAACTGAAACCGTAAGCACGAAGCTTAGTGAGCTCCCCCAAACTACCACATTCGATACAATCGCATAACATACATACTGCCACGCAATTCTGGGGTGCCCGACCTACCCGGTATGACCATTCAGGGGTGCCGAACTACCCGTGTCAAGCCGTTCTGGGGTGTTGACTACCCATGTAAAGCCATTCTGGGGTGCTGACTACCCTTCGGTCCGGACGACCGAACCTCGGGGACTATTTCACCCCCTGCTACTAATACTATCACATATCATATCATAATAGATTATCAGATATATCTGGGGTGCCTGAACTACCCTTCGGTCCTAACAAACGAACTCGGGGACCGGTCCCCTCCTACCACCTTTATCGCATAAAACATAAGAAGCCAACATGCAAACATATCATCATATATTGTCAGACGTATCTAGGGTGTCCGACTACCCTTCGGTCCTAACAACCGAACTCTACTACTATCACATACAACATATCATGCTAGCATATAACATATTAGGTAGTAGCAAATCTAGATGATATCACAAAGACAATCATCTATCATACGTCTCCTATTGGTGGGTCGGCATTGTGGCCTTAGACCCACCGACACTGGACGGTAGCTCACCTGAACTGCTGAGCTCTGTTGATAACCCTCTGGCTGCTAACCGACAACCCTCTGAGGTGCTGCTCCTCTAGCTGTCCGGCCTACCAATAGCAATATAACACTTAGTCTGACAGTCCTCCAAAAGTCAACTAAGTCAACTCTTGACAAAGTCAAAGTCCTGTTCAAAGTCAACCTTCCAGGTCAACCCTACTCTCTGAGTCTGCCTACTGACTCGCCGAGTTCATACGCTCAGAATCCTTTCATTTGCGACTCGACACACCGAGTCAGCCCCAGACTCGCCGAGTCTACCGATTTCCGAGTCCTGTCCTGACTAACTCACTGAGTCCCCACTCAACTCACTGATTCGAGTCTTAACTCGAAGGGTTTGGGGTTTTACGACTTGACTCGCCGAGTCCAAGAACAGACTCGTCGAGTCCAAGACAATCTTCAATAGACTCACCGCGTTGTTCTTCCAACTCGTCGAGTCTCTGGCTATCTTCATCCAACTCGCCAAGTCCACCCATGTGACTCGCCGAGTCTCTTCAGTTCTTCATCCATACAGTGGCTTTTCGAGCCATGCAGGGGATCAAATCCATAGATCCATTCCTCTAGAGCCTAACCCCCACGTAAAATGGCAAACTTTACATTTAACCATGGAGTTATAGGCTTAGAACACTCTATGGCTAGGGTTTGTAACAAAGGGGCTTCACCAACAACTTATTGGCCTAAACTTTATGACTTTCTGGGTTATTACCAACCTAGATCTGAGGTAGCAACCTCAGATCTACTCCAAACTCGAAATAGATCTCATCCATACTCAAAATGCCCAACACTCAAACATAAGATAGATCTAGATGCACATAAGCCTAAACAACAGACTATTACCTCAAATGAAAGCTCCAACTGAAGTAAATTTCGGATCTACTCCACTCCTTTGCAGCAAAGCCCTTGATCTTCAAGCCCTTCTCCAAGATTCTCTCCTCCAAGGCTCTATTCTCTCAAATAATGAAGGCTCACTCAATTCTAGGATTTCTGGAACTTAAAAGGGGAGCCAAGAGGCTGAGGGTGGGTTGTAATGTGCTTTATATAGGGCACAACCTCTGGGATACTCCCACTGGCTTTGACATATACATATGATTCATCTTCACTTCGTACAAATCCAAACTCTTTGACTTTCTCATCGAAGCAAAGATTCCATATGCGAGACGCTTTCTTAAGTCCATCAATGGACTTCTCAAGCTTACACACTCTATTTGGATGCTTCGGATCAACAAAACCCTCTGGCCGATCCATGTAAATATCGTCAGCCAACTTTCCATTATGGAAGGCAGTCTTGACATCCATTTTCCAAATCTCATAATCATGAAATGCGACAATCACTAGCATCACTCTAATAGACTTTATCTTCGCAACTGGTGAGAAGGTCTCATCATAGTCAACTCCGAGAGTTTGAGTAAAGCCCTTCGCAACCAATCGCGCCTTATATGTGTGTACATTTCCATCCATGTCGGTCTTCTTCTTGAAGATCCATTTGCACCCAACGGTCTTGCGTCTGGGCACATTATCAACCAAATTCCAAACTTGGTTGTCATACATGGATTGGATCTCGCTGTCCATTACGTCCTTCCATTTTGCAGACTCCGGGCCTGCCATGGCTTCCTTATAGCTATTAGGTTCATCTAGATTTATTAGTGTACCATCACTAATATACATGTCACCTTCGGTAGTAATATGAAAACCATAAAAATGGGGTTGAACTCTAACTCTTTCGGAACGTCTAAGAGGTAAGGACTCGTCAATTGGTTCAACCGGGGTTTCCTCCTCGGGTTGAGCGCCAACGGTAGAGGTTCCTTCATCAATCGATTCTTGAATCTCTTTAAGCTCGATTTGCCTCCCACTGTCTCTCCTTGGCTTATGAGTTCTCGTTCTCGGAAAACCCCTCTCCTCGCAACGAAGACAACATTGTCATTCGGTCTATAGAAGAGATATCCAAAGGATTTCTGTGGGTAGCCGATGAAAATACATCGCTCACTACGAGGTTCGAGCATGTCGTGAGTATCTCGTCTTACGAAAGCCTCGCAACCCCAAACCTTGATATGTGCTAACGAGGGAGCTTTCCCTGTCCACATCTCGTGAGGTGTTTTGGCAACCTTCTTAGTAGGGACTCGGTTAAGGATATGGGCGGCAGTCTCTAAGGCATACCCCCAGAATGAGATAGGTATTGAAGCACGACTCATCATAGAACGAACCATGTCTAACAAGGTTCGATTACGCCTTTCTTCCACACCATTCAACTGTGGTGTCCTAGGCGGCGTCAATTGCGAAACTATTCCACATTCTTTGAGATAGTCATGGAATTCAAGACTTAGGTACTCTCCTCCTCGATCACATCGAAGCATCTTGATTTTCCTGCCCAATTGATTCTCCACTTCATTCTTGAACTCTTTGAACTTTTCAAACGTTTCTGACTTTTGCTTGGTTAAGTAGATATACCCATATCTACTATAGTCATCGGTAAAAGTCACATAGAAGCGATTCCCATCCTTTGTGGTTGATCTAAAGGGTCCACATACATCGCTATGTATGAGGTTCAATAAACCCTCACCCATTTCACATGTGCTTGTGAAGGGTGACTTGGTCATCTTTCCAAGTAAACAAGATTTGCATGTGTCATCTTCCCTAAGGTAGAATGACTCCAACACTCCATCTTTTTGGAGTTGGGTATGCGCTTCTTGTTGACATGTCCAAGACGACAATGCCACAAGGATGCTTTATCCATACTATTGGAAGAATCCATGAATAAAACATCATTTCCTAGGTTATCTACAATCATAACAGTTTCATAAATTCCATTACATGGCGTTGCTTCAAAATATAAGACACCATTTAGATAAGCATAAATTGAACCATTCTCATTATTAAAAGAAAATCTAAATCCTTGTCTAAACAAACCATGAAACGAAATGATGTTTCTTGCCATTTCTGGCGAGTAGCAACAATTATTCAAATCTAAACATAATCCATTACTAAGCACTAAAGAATACACTCCAATCTTGGTCACAGGCGACGATCTTCTGTTCCCCATGATTAGATTTATTCTTCCACACTCCACATCTCTATTTCTTCTTAGTCCCTGCAATTCAGAACAAATGTGGTAACCACACCCAGTATCGAGGACCCAAGAAATAACATGAGATGAATCATTAGATTTAATTGTGTATATACCTGCGAAAGACAGCTTGATCCTTCCTTCCCTGATGGCTTGCAGGTATTCTGGGCAGCTTCTTTTCCAATGCCCTATTTTTTGGCAATGGTGGCACTCTGCCTCCTTTGGGTTAGGGTTAGGCTTAGCAGGATCAAATTTGGTCCCACTAGAATAGGAACCATCTCGGGACTTTCCCTTGCGGTGGCTCTTAGACGGAGCCTTCCTCTTCTTGCCCCTTCGCTGCCTAATAGCCAAAACAGGAGCAACGGGTATATTGGGAGTGGGTGCAACAGACTTGTCCATGAGGTTGCTCTCAGCAACCCTTAGGAGACCTTGGAGCTTACTTAGGGTGACCTCTTCCTTGTTCATGTGGTAGGTCATCCTAAATTGGTTGTAAGACGGAGGCAAGGAATGAAGCACCATGTCGATAGCTAAGTCTTCCCCAAATTCGACATTCAACTTGCGAAGACGATCAACATACCTTTGCATCTTTTGCAAGTGTACGGTTAGAGATTCTCCATGTCCCATTTTAGCGGAGATCATGTTAGTGAAGATCTCGTAATGTTTCTGCCTTGCGTTTTGATGGTATCTCTCCAATAAGTCTTGATGCATTTCGTACGTATACATGTCCTCATAGGACTTTTGGAATTCGGCGTTCATTGTGACTATCATGATGCAATGAACCTTCGTCGCATCACGTTCATGAGTCTCAAAAGCAGTCATTTCAGCCGGAGTATCGATTTCTGGGTTGATCTTCTCGAGCTTCTCGTCAAGGACATACTCCTTGTCCTCGTAGCGAGCAATCGTGCGAATGTATCTTATCCAGTCGCTAAAGTTTGTTCCATCGAAAGTCACCTTTTGGCAAAGGCTCATCAATGTTAACGAGCTAGCAGCAGCGTTGTTCGCGTTCGACATCTACAAATAGAAAGGACAAAGATTGATTAGAATTTAAAATCCCTAATTATCACCCAATATGAAAAATTAGGGCTAGAATCCAACAACATTATTTACATATTAGAAAAGGGATGTCGTAATCCAACATGCAAACAATTTGAAGGTAAGTGAATGACGATTCACTAATTCTCAACCATGAAAACATAACCTTAAGTTCTAAATGTATTGAGAATTCCTAGTTTTTCGATGAGATTTATTGAACTTTTCAATGGCATGTTTAAATCTCGATATGCCCCTCTCGTTTGTGACTGGGATACCGAGGATCACAAAGTGGGTGTGAATAACCATGCAAATCTACACGGTGCCTTCATTGTAACAATCACCTATTTGATGTGCCGGTAAACCATACACGCTCCACCGAACTATGATAAACAATGAATCCCCCTTTGCCACCTATGCTTAGAACCAATTAGTGTGTCGATAAACCACACACGCTCCACTAACTTCTTAGCAGGGGTGCAAAGTGTAATTTCATGGGATTGCATCAATTCACTTTTCCTAAAGTAACTAGGATTGGGAATTTGAAAAACATGTAGTTACTTTGTATTTAATATTATACTTTTAATGAGGAGATAGAGTTGCCCTATCCTACCCGTTCGGCTAACGACCCTCCACCGATCAAGCAAGCGGTGGGTGTGAGTGTACACCCATTAAGCGCCATTTTATAGACCGCAACCTTATACCCACATTATAGACCGACTTCATGAATGAGGCCTACTAACGGTAAGACTAGCATTTTTAATTATACATATATATATATATATATATATATATATATATATATATATATATATATATATATATATATATATATATATATATATATATATAAAGCTTGTAATCATATAGAGTATAGGGTTGAATTTTAAACTTGTAAAATTCTAAGGTTTGAAATTTAAATTGTCTAAATTAAACTTTTAATCACAGAACATAAATTTCAAAACTTGAGGACAAGTTTTAAACTTTTCAAAACATACAGGATCAAATAAAAAATAATTTAAATTAACCATTTAATCACATAATTATCCATATTTGATTTATTTAATTGTTTCTTGCAAAACAATTTACCAATTTAATTAAAATAATTAATCAATTATCATATAAGGAAATTATTATTCAATTTATTGGTAAATATCTTCAATTAGGTCAAGGATATACTCAAATATATGTTAAAATCGGATTTATATTGACCCATTAAGATAAAGGCAAGTTTCCATAAGATAAACAACAAGAAATCTCGAAACTAGCTCATTCTGACGCTCGAACTCGCCGAGTACCACAATGTACTCGCCGAGTTGAGGCCTACTCGCCGAGCACACAGTGGTACTCGCCGAGTTCATCAGGCAGAAGGACAAAAAACAAATTTTGCAATCAACAATCAAGCAACCAATGCATCAATTCAATAGAAATCAATCAAGTCTCTGATACCACTGATGGGTTTGAGCTATAAGAACTTTCCTATGTGCACATGCAAACCCTAATGCTTGGATCTAGGTTTCTCTAATTCAACATGCAATGTATCCAAGACTTTGATTGATAGATCTAATGAAAACATTCATATAATAAGATATGAAATCAGATCTGAAAGATTACCTTGAATTGCTTGCTTGAATCTTCTTGTCCTTGGAGCTTAGAGTCACAAGTGTCACTCCTCTAATGGCTTACAAACACCAACTTAGCAAGAGGATGATTAGAGAGAGAGGGAGGAGGGCAAGAAATCGACCAGGGTTTCTTCAAAGGCAAGAGTGTGTCGATTTCCTTGACCCCATGGGTCTATTTATACTAGTAAGCCTCCTAGGGTTTCACCCTTAAACCCTAATTGGATAACTTAGGCCCTAAGCAATCCAATCTCCTTAATGATAAGACTTGGACAATTTCTAGGCCCTACCAAACCCTAAAACCGTCCACCCCTTATCCATTAAGGATTACTGCTCAAAATACAACTATCATACAATTGACAGTTTATGCCCCTTTATTCAATTAATCTCTTTAAGTCACCAAATTAATTCCTAATTAATTTATGACTTATATTAATCAAATAACAATATTATTATTCCTTATATTATACTCATAATATATTAATAATATTTCTTCTCTCATTATAAATCATCCTGTCAAGTTGCTACGGTGAAGGCAACCCAAAAGGACCATGCACAATCGGGTCAAATACTTGCCAAATATAGTTGCAGCCTTTGACACTATTCCAACAAAATGGTCTTTTACAATTCTGAGAGTACTAAGAGAGGGAAAAGTCTACCCTTGAGAGATGCATTGATTTATAGTGTTTATTTCATATGATTAAGTGGAGGCTAGACCATATTTTTACAGAGTTCGAGATTACTGTGTTATGAAAAAGTCTCAAACTAAAATTGGTTAATGAAAAAGTTCTGATTAACAAAAAAAATGAGGATTTAACCCTTTTTCCGGTTTACCGGTTTCAATACTTACCCGTTTTCATTAAAGTCCCATTATTTTTCCATAATTTTCATTAAAGTCCCATTATTTTACCATAATTTGGGGGCTTATTAATAAATGATGGTAAAATAATGGGACTTTATTAAAATCGGGTAAGTAATGAAACCAATAAACCGGGAAAATAGGGCCAAATCGTCGTTTTTACCGGTAATTGGGACTTTTTCGTAAACAAAATTTAGTTTGAGGTTTTTTTGTAAATTAGGGTAAATATTGGGTCTTTTCCGGAGATTTCCATATTCAAATTTAAAGGCATTTAAAATCATAAATAAGGGAACTAGAAACCCTAGGAAACCCTAACGCTTTTTCGAAAATTAGGGATGGAGGCTAAGGTTTCAAGAAACCCTAGCCATGTCAAAATTTTCAAGGGTTAGGGTATATTTACCATAAACCCTAATTCTTTTTGATTCATTCAAATTGTAACGACCCAATTTTTCACGTCCAAAAAATTCATTTTTCAATTAATATTTAGTAAAATCATTTGCAAATAAACATTGTCCGATCAAACCATTTCATAAACATATACTATGTCTGAAAACCAAAACATGTGAACTATCAAAATATCAGAGTATGAATCCCAGAACAATCCCATGAATACGGAAAAATAGTGTGCGTATATGATGTGCCGCTACCGCGCCTGCTCCTTCCCCTTCGACGAAGAGGTACCTGAAACCAAAACTGCAAACTGTAAGCACGAAGCTTAGTGAGTTCCCCCATCATACCACATACCATACGATCACATAACATACATACTACCAGACTATTATGCGGTGCCTGACTACCCGGTGCGGCCATTCTGGGGTGCCTGACTACCCGTGCGGCCATTCTGGGGTGTCGTCCTACCCGTGTCAAGCCATTTTGGGGTGCTGACTACCCATCGATCCTAACAATCGATCCTCGGGGACTATTTCACCCCCTACTGCTACTATCACATATATCATAACATAAACATACTATCGGACATATCTGGGGTGTCCGAACTACCCTTCGGTCCTAACAACCGAACTTGGGGACTATTCCCCACCTACTACCACTATCACATATAACATATCATGCCAGCATATAAACATATCATCACATACTGTCAGACATATCTGGGGAGCCTGACCTACCCTTCGGTCCTAACAACCGAACTCTATTACTATCACATATAACATATCAGGTAGTAGCAACCTAGATGATATCACAAAGACAATCATCTAACATACAACTCTTGTTGGTGGGCCGGCATTGTGGCCGTAGACCCAGCGCTACTGGAAGGTAACTCACCTCAAAGTAGCTTCTGATTTGAGCGGGAACTGACTGTCTACTGCTGCTGTTGCTGCTGTTTCAAAAGTCCTTCGGCTATAATTCCCACAAAAATTCAGTCAAACACTGCTAGATGTACTTAGGGTAAAATGACCATTTTACCCTTGACCAGGTCAAAGTACAAGTCAAAGTCAACTTCCAGTTGACCTGAATCACCGAGTTGGCTTGCCAACTCATCGAGTCTCTACCCATTCGAGTGTCCTCAATCCGACTCTACTCGTCGAGTTAAGCATTGACTCAACGAGTTCTCCTTCTAACTGATGTCCATAAGTCCTTCATCCTACTCGCGGAGTTGTATGAACAACTCGTCGAGTTCATCTTCATCCGATGAAAACTCTATAATGAGACTCGCCGAGCTGTATGAACAATTCGCCGAGTCTGTTCTTGAGGTAAGAAGATTGCCTTGGACTCGCCGAGTCAGGGCATTGACTCGCCAAGTCCCTCCATGGATGGGTCTGGTTTCCGACTCACTAAGTCCACCCGCGACTCACAACTCCACTCAGCAAACACGAAAAAGGGGAAAACTCGGGGACTCACGGCTCGACTCGCCGAGTCCGATGAACGACTCGCCGAGTCATTCACATGCAATTACTATACACTCGATTCTTCTTGAATCCAGCTCATACTATACATAGATCTGGGCTCTTAGGGTAGGTTTTACACGTAAAGTTTCCAACTTTACATGTACACATGCATAGGATGGGGATTTAAGGCTTAATAAAGGCTAAAATGGTAGATCTATGACATTCAAGCACTTTACTCCCATAAAGGCCATGGATCTAAGCTTCTGGAGCTCAACCCTGCCTAAATCTAGAGGTTAATCAGCTCATTACAACCCCTAATCCACAACTAAGCTTGGAAATGGTTCAAGAAGGACTTTAATGGTGCCCTAAGGGACTTTAAGCATAAAAACATAAGGAAACTGAGTTATACCACATTGAATCTCTAAAATATCACCAAGATATCGGGCCTCCTTCTTCTCCTCTTGATCTACTCTCCTTCTTCTCTCAAAATCTTCAAGAAATCACACCAAAACACTTCAATCTCACAAGAAGAGGGGTTAGGTCGATATAAGGAGCTCTGAGGGTGAAGGAGTCGGGCTTGGGGCGCACAAGGTTGCTTTAAATAGGGTGAAAACCTTTGAAATTAGGGTTTCATCCAGACAGCGGGGACTCACCGAGTCCAGCATATGGACTCTCCGAGTCGCCAACTTAAGCGTGCTCAAAATCCCAGCTCTACTCGGCGAGCCGGGCCTACAAATCGCCGATTCCAAGGCTAAAAATGTAACTTACTTAGATAGGTCATACGTACCAGGAACCAGGTGCTAGAAATCTCCCCTACTTATTTTAGACTGCGTCCTCAAAGTCTGCTGCTCGATCCTGGAACAACTCGGGGTAATGTTCTATCATTTCTTCCACCGGCTCCCAAGTCCACTCCGAACCCTTCCGGTGCTGCCATTGCACCTTCACTAAGTCCACCCTCTTGTTCCTTAGATCCTTCGACTTCCGGTCGAGGATTGCGACTGGGCGCTCAATGTATATCAGGCTGCCATCAACCTGAATATCTTCTAACGGCACCACCGTTGAGTCATCCACTACGCACTTCCGCAACTGGGAGACATGGAAGTTGTTGTGGATCTGATTGTGTTCGGCTGGCAGATCCAGCCTATATGCCACCTTGCCTACTCGGGCTACAATCCTGAACGGTCCAATCTATATCGGGCCCAAATTGCCCCGCTTCTTGAATCGAATGACGCCCTTCCAACGAGACACTTTCAGGAGAACCATATCCCCGACCTGGAACTCCAAGTTTGATCGGCGCTTGTCAGCGTAAATTTTCTGCCGACTCTGCGCAGACTGAAGCCTGCTCCGAACCTGCTGAATCCTCTCGGTCATCTTGAGCACCACCTCTGTGCTCCCCATGACCCTTTCGCCAACTTCACCGTAACATATCGGGGTCCTGCACCTCCGTCCATACAACATCTCGAATGGAGGATGGTCAATACTTGTGTGGTAGCTGTTGTTGTACGAGAACTCATCCAAGGGAAGATAGGTATCCTAGCTACCACCGAAGTCTAGAACGCACGCACGCAACATATCCTCCAGAGTCTGGATGGTCCGCTCGCTCTGACCATCCGTCTGCGGGTAAAGGCGGTGCTAAAATGCAGACGAGTGCCCAACTCATCATGGAACTTCTTCCAAAACCTGGAAGTGAAACACACATCTCTGTCTGATATCACTGACACAGGCACCCCGTGCCGCGCCACTATCTCCCTAATATAGATATCGGCCAACTTTTCGGCCGAGATACTCTCCTAGATCGGAATGAAATGGGCGCTCTTGGTCAATCGATCCACGATGACCCATATCGAATCTACTCCTCGCGCAGTCTTGGGAAGCTTTGTGGTATAATCCATCGTAATATTTTTCCATTTCCACAACGGGATGTCCAACGTCTGCATCTTGCCGTGCGGCCTCTGATGCTCGGCCTTGACCTTCCTGCAGGTCAAGCACCGCTCGACATACCAGGCCACATCCCACTTCATGCAGGGCCACCAATAGTCTAGAAGAAGATCCCTATACATCTTCGTCGCCCCTGGATGAATGGAGAATCAGGATTTGTGTGCCTCCTCCATTAAGATCTGGCGCACGCCTCCGTGATACGGAACCCACACCCTACTGTGTAGTGTTAATAATCCTCATCTATTATAATCGAAGGAGGTGACTTGACCCACTATCTGCTCGCTCTTCCGATGCTCCTCCTTCATAGCCTCCTGCTGAGCTTCTCGAATCTGCTCTAACAGTGGAGTCACCACCTTCATCCTCATACACACATCCTTGATCGGCGCCACCTTACGTCTAAGCGCATCGGCCACCACATTGGCCTTTCCCGGGTGATAAAGGATCTCGCAATCATAATCCTTCACCACGTCTATCCACCGACGCTGTCTCATGTTCAGATTCGGCTGATCCATGAGGTACCTCAAACTCTTGTGATCCGTGTAAATGGTACACCAAACCCCATAAAGGTAATGTTGCCAAATCTTGAGGGCGAAGACCACCGCCCCCAACTCTAAATCATGCGTCGGGTAGTTCGCCTCGTAAGGCTTCAGTTGCCTCGAAGCGTAGGCAATGACATGCCCTCTCTACATCAGTACCGCGCCCAACCCCGAAATGGACGCGCCACAGTATACCACAAATTCCTCCACGCCCTCGGGCAGGGCTAAGACTGGCGCCTCGCACAATCTCTGTCTCAGAATCTTGAACGCTGCCTGCTACTCAGGGCCCCATTGAAAGACCATAGCTTTCTTAGTCAACCGTGTCAAGGGTACGACTATCTTGGAGAAGTCCTGAATGTATCTCCGATAGTGGCCCGCTAATCCTAGGAAACTCCGGTTCTCGGATGGAGACTTCGGAATCTCCCATCTCATCACGGCCTCCACCTTCGTCGGGTCTACTGAAATCCTGTTCTGGTTGAAAAGGTGCCCAAGAAACTACACCTCACGCAACCAAAACTCACATTTGGAGGACTTGGCGAACAAGCTCTCCCTCCTCAAGGTCTCCAGCACCTCCCGTAGGTGCTCCTCATGCTCCTCATGTGTCTTGGAATAAACCAAGATATCATCAATAAACACTATTACTGACCGGTCTAACATCAGTCTACATACGCGGTTCATGAGATCCATGAACGCGGCAGGGGCATTGGTGAGCCCGAAGGGTATCACCACAAACTCGTAGTGGCCATAGCGCGTCCGAAACGTAGTCTTCTGCACATCCTCCTCCCTGACCCTCATCTGATGATATCCTAAATGCAAATCAATCTTGGAGAACCAAAATGCTCCCTGAAGCTGGTCAAAGAGATCATCAATCCTCGGGAGTGGGTAACGGTTCTTCACCGTTACCTTATTCAGCTCCCGATAATCTATACACATCCGAAGTGACCCGTCCTTCTTCTTTACAAACAGAATCGTGGCTCCCCAGGGTGAACTGCTCGGTCTAATAAATCCCTTGTCTAGCAGCTCCTGCAGCTGCGTAGACAACTCCTGCATCTCGGGAGGATCCAACCGATAGGGTGCCTTGGCTATCGGAGCCGCACCAGGGACTAGGTCGATCCTGAACTCCACCTAACGCTTCGGAGGTATCCGAGGCAGCTCCTCGGGGAATACGTCCGCAAACTCTCGAAATACGGGCACCTCGCCCACCGCCGCTCTACCCGCCTCCCGGGTATCCATAACATATGCGACATATCCCGCGCAACCCTGTTGAAGGTAGAGCCTAGCCCTCGCTTCTGAACATACTGTGGGTCCATGCTGTGGCCTCTCGCCGTGGATCACCAGCTCTCCCCCACCTGGGGTCCTGATCCGCACTAGCTGTTGTGCGCAATCTATCACCGCCTCGTTAGGACTCAACCAATCCATGCCTATAATCACCTTGTTCCCATGCAACGGAATGGGAACCAAATCCACCCAGTAGCGCTCCTCGAATAACCTCAGAGCACAATCTCTGAACACTGCTGATGCCCGCACCGATCGAGCATCGGCAATCTCTACCTCTAAAGGGCAATCCAACATTCCCGAAGACTCAGTGAACTTTTTGCTAAGCACAACAGAAATAAACGATTGGGTGGAACCCGAGTCAAACAACACCTGAACAGGGATACCGTTCACATGGAACGATCCTAATGCATATACACAGAGCACATATCAATAACATAACATCTTATAAATAAAATAGAGGGAAAGAATCATACCCTTCACCACATCGGGTGCGACACGTGCCTCCTCGGTAGTCAGCTGAAATGCCCGGCTCCTCACCACTGGAGCCTCTGCCTTGCCCTGCCGGCCATCATTGATCCGTAGGGTCGCTGGAGCTGGCGCCTTCACTGGCGTTGTTGCTGTCAACTTGGGGCAATTGGCCTTCTTGTGTCCCTCTGGATGTAGTGGAAACACAGCAACTCAGATGTCTGTATCACAGGTGCAAGGGCGGTATAATCCCTGCTGAAATGCCCCGTCTTGCCGCACTTATAGCAGCCCGATGATCCCAGTCTACATGCTCCCTCATGAGTCCTGCCGCATTTCCGGCAACGGCTCGGTCATGACTGGCCTTTCGGCCTACTATTTGATCCCTTGGGCTTCTTCCCCGAAGCCCCTCCTGTCTGTCCCTCCTCTGTCTTCCTCTTCCAGATGTGCTCCAGATCTATCTCCCTCTCCCTTGCCCTGGCAATCATAGAGTCCAAGGTGGGGCAAGCTGAAAAACTGACATGCTCCCGAAGATCAACTCGGAGCATGTCATGGTAGCGGGTCCTCCTCATATCCTCATCACCCGCGTACTGGGGCACCAACAATGCCCTCTCCTGGAACTTGGCGGTGATCTCCGCCATAGTCTCCGTCGTTTGTCTCATATCTAAGAACTCTCTGGCATGCTGCTGAAGCTCGACAGCCCGCGCAAACTCTGCCCTGAACCTGGTCACGAAGTCCTACCAGGTCATAGCCTCGACAGCCGAGGCTCCCAACGAGTCACCAACGGACTCCTACTAATCCCTAGCTCGATCTCGTAAACACTCTGCTGCAAACCTCACCTTCGACCCCTCAGGGCAGAAGCTAGTCAACTGTGCAGACTCAATGTCTGCAATCCATTGCTTGGCAGCTATGGGGTCCTTCGCCCCGTGAAAATCCGGCGCACCACTACCCCTGAAGTCCTTAAAGGATAGTGTGCGAGATCCCGACTGGACAGATGTCATGTCGCTCCTGAATGCCTTGAGGCGATCCTCCATCAACTCGACTATCCCTTCCTTGATCGACCCGAAGATAATGGGGGTCGACTCAAGGATGCCCCTGGTGATCTCTGACGCGATGAACTCGCATAGCCTCTCATCTACTGGCTCGGAACCTGATCCCGAACCCGATCCCTCTCCTGAACTGCCAACTGCTGGTCTCGAACGTAGTACCACCATTCTGGAATACATAAATAACAACCGTTAGTGATACTGGTACTTCTTGAGGGATCACATCTACTACAAGTTCCCTGGTCTTATCTTGGCCTTCCTTGGTTCGGGTACGGATCCTCTGCTTTCAGTAGTACGGGCCCATACTACCTTCCACATCTATCCGTACCTTCTTCAAGGACTGCCTCGACTCCACCAGATCCCTTTCACTACTGCTGATCACTGCTATACTCATCCTAGGCTTGCCTTAGGGAAATCTCTGACTCCACCCTACCCGATCCTTAGTTGCTGAAGGCCCTCTTGTAATGCTAATTAGCCATTACTTGAATACTATCACATGTGATGAGGCTCAGATAATCCTTCGAGTAACAGACTCGTCCCTACAACTGTTAGACTCTGACAAGAGCTATGCAATGGGGCCAAATTCAGCACTCTAAGATTATTCGGCCCGGATCACATGTGACATGACGTATTCACCTAATGGCTATCTCCCATCACTCAGAGTCCCACGAAGCACAAAGCAAGCAACAATCAGACAAAAGGAAACAATCTCAAGCAAATCTGCTTTCATAGAGAGGAACTGAACTAGCATACAGTGCTAAACTCATACCATCAGGCATAACCTAAACAGGCTATCCTACTGTTGTCTACTCAATTCTAGCATGCAATTTTTATACACTGAAGCACATAAAGCAGGCACATAAGGCATCACTGCTAGATCCTTAGTCCTATTCTAGCATGCTGTTCTACTGAAACTGATAAACATAACATAAGCTTGTATGGGTACTTTGGGGAATACTTACTTGAGCTCAGCTGGTCGCGCACATCATACACTTTGTTCCTTCTTAAAGCTCTTTACTTATCCTTTTAGAAAACTTTTTCTTTTTCAAAATCTTTCAATCCCTCGATTTGAGTTCAGACACCCCCGAAGGTGTGTCCGAATCCCTCAAACCAGGACTCTGACACCAACTTGTAACGACCCAATTTTTCACGTCCAAGAATATCATTTTTTAATTAATATTTAGTAAAATCATTTGCAAATAAACATTGTCTGATCAAACCATTTCATAAACATATACTATGTCTGAAAACCAAAACATGTGAACTATCAAAATATCAGAGTATGAATCCCAGAACAATCCCATGAATACGGAAAAACAGTGTGCGTGTATGATGTGCCGCTACCGCGCCAACTCCTTCCCCTTCGACGAAGAGGTACCTGAAACCAAAACTGTAAACTGTAAGAACGAAGCTTAGTGAGTTCCCCCATCGTACCACATACCATACGATCACATAACAAACATACTGCCTGGCTATCCTAGCGTGCCTGACTACCCGGTGTGGCCATTTTGCGGTGCCGTCCTACCCGTGTCAAGCCATTCTGGGGTGCTGACTACCCATCGGTCCTAACAACCGATCCTCGGGGACTATTTCACCCCTACTGCTACTATCACATATATCATAACATAAACATACTATCGGACATATCTGGGGTGTTCGAACTACCCTTTGGTCCTAACAACCGAACTTGGGGACTATTCCCCACCTACTACCACTATCACATATAACATATCATGCCGGCATATAAACATATCATCACATACTGTCAGACATATCTAGGGAGTCTAACCTACCCTTCGGTCCTAACAACCGAACTCTACTACTATCACATATAACATATCAGGTAGTGGCAACCTAGATGATATCACAAAGACAATCATCTAACATACAACTCCTGTTGGTGGGCCGGCATTGTGGCCGTAGACCCACCGCTACTGGAAGGTAACTCACCTCAAAGTAGCTGCTGATTCGAGCGGGAACTGACTGTCTACTGCTACTGCTGTTGTTCCGGAAGTCCTCCGGCTATAATTCACACAAAACATTCAGTCAAACACTACTAGCTGTACTTAGGGTAAAATGACCATTTTACCGTTGACCAGGTCAAAGTACAAGTCAAAGTCAACTTCCAGTTGACCCAACTCGCCGAGTTGACTTGCCAACTCGTCGAGTCCCTACCCATTCGATTGTCCTCAATCCGACTCTACTCGTCGAGTTAGGCATCGACTCGACGAGTTCTCCTTCTAATTGATGTCCAAAAGTCCTTCATCCTACTCACCGAGTTGTATGAACAACTCGTCGAGTTCATCTTCATCCGATGAACACTCTATGCTGAGACTCGCTGAGCTGTATGAACAACTCACCGAGTCTGTTCTTGAGGTAATAAGATTGCCTTGGACTCGCCGAGTCAGGGCATTGACTCGCTGAGTCCCTCCATGGATGGGTCTGGTTTCCGACTCACTAAGTCCACCCGCGACTCACAACTCCACTCAGCAAACACGAAAAAGGGGAAAACTCGGGGACTCGCGGCTCGACTCGCCGAGTCGTTCACATGAAATTACTATATACTCGATTCTGATTGAATCCAGCTCATACTATACATAGATCTGGGCTCTTAGGGTAGGTTTTACATGTAAAGTTTCCAACTTTACGTGTATACATGCATAGGATGGGGATTTAAGGCTTAATAAAGGCTAAAATAGTAGATCTAGCTCATTCAAGCACTTTACTCCTATAAAGGCCATGGATCTGAGCTTCTGGAGCTCAACCCTGCCTAAATCTTGAGGTTAATCGGCTCATTACAACCCCTAATCCACAACCAAGCTTGGAAATGGTTCAAGAAGGACTTTAATGGTGCCCTAAGGGACTTTAAGCATAAAAACATAAGGAAACTGAGTTATACCACAATGAATCTCTGAAATATCAAGATATCGGGCCTCCTTCTTCTCCTCTTGATCTACTCTCCTTCTTCTCTCAAAATCTTCAAGAAATCACACCAAAACACTTCAATCTCACAAGAATAAGGGTTAGGTCGATATAAGGAGCTCTGAGGGTGAAGGAGTCGGGCTTGGGGCGCACAAGGCTGCTTTAAATAGGGTGCAAACCCTTGAAATTAGGGTTTCATCCAGACAGCGGGGACTCGCCGAGTCGCCAACTTAAGCGTGCTCAAAATCCCGGCTCTACTCGGTGAGTCGGGCCTACAACTCGCCAAGTCCAAGGCTAAAAATGTAACTTACTTACATAGGTCATACGTACCAGTAACCAGGTGCTACACAAATTATGCACAATCAATAGAAAACAAATAATCTCTGATACCATTAATGGGTTTTATAGGTTATAAAAATACATATGAAGCGAAAATCTTAACCCTTAAGTTCACATGCAACCTATAAATGATCTATGTTTTCTCTAATTAATAGCAATAAACAACGAACAACAAGAACCCTAAGAAACGATAAGTATTTCAAAAATACAATATGGAATAGGATTTACATACCTTTGATTTATTATAACAAATAAATATGATTATCGTATTCATTACTTCTTTTGAAAGCAAGCACCAAAAGCCCAGTGCCTCTAATGACTTGTACCCGAAACCCTAAAAACTAGAAGATAAATGGAAAGAGGAGAAGGGAAGCAAAATTTCAGCTCTTCCTTGAGGTATCAAGTCAACAAAAATATGGAGCCTTAGAGTCCTATTTACAGATGCTTAAGGAACCCTAGAAAACCCTAATTTGAATATAATAATAATAATTCAAATTTGGTAATTATCTAATCCCTTAATTATCTAAAATGAACATTACAAAAACCAAAAATGGGCATGCCAAAACTGGCCATCCCAAGAGGGTTATAGAATCCTTTTCTTGTTCAACTTTTGAACAGTTGCAGCTTAGATCAATGCATCTTTAATTAATCCAATTAATCCCAAAATTTATCTCAATTAATTTCTGATTAATTCTTAATTAATTAATACTATTTCTAATTAATATATTAACAAATAATTTATTAGAATCAATAAATCAACCCCTCTCTCTCTCTCTCTGTCTCTCTCTTTAAATGTCATTCTATTTAGTTACTAGTTATGAGGGCAACCCAAAAAGGATTTTGCTTTTAATTAAGTATATTGCTATTTAGTTATGATCTTAGACACCTTAATCTAACATTTTTATTTTAATTATGTTTTTCCGCTACTCTTTGCTACTTTGAAGATATGTAATCATACATGTGACGATGTAAGATAATTTGGAATTATGTAATCATGATACTTATTGTTCATGTATGCTTTGACAGTAATATTGATAGACGTCGCGCCTCCCGACGTTTCTGCCGTCGGCTGGGGCATGACATTATGCTAGCAAGGGCTCGTAAACGTAAAAAAATAGTAAGAAAAAGAAGGTAACTTGCTTTTGAGACTAGTCTCAAAAGCACGTGCATATGATTCAAGTCTCAAAAGCAAATAAAATGACATATAGTGGCACATTTCTTGATTATGAACTTTTTCGTTAAAATTGAAATATTTAAACAAGTGAAATCAAGAAATGGATCCTTTTTAGCATGGGGAAAAATGGATGACTTGGAAAGGTTCACTAAAAGCGCGTGCATATGATTCAAGTCTTACAATCGATCAAATTGTGGCACAACAAACTGAGAAAGATAATAGGGTGAACCCAACTCGGTTTAAAAAACTTGTTACTCATTGGTTTACTGGAATATCAGGTATTATATTTAGTTTCTTACATAAACTAAAGAATTTATCATTTTACTCATTAGTTACCCTTAATGGCCTAGCATGCTTTTATTTCATTGAATCCATACTTTCACCTTTTAGTTAAAACAATTTTACACTAAAAATAGAAAGTACATTGCTATTTTAGGTAAAAGATAATGTAAATTTATGGAAAATAATAATAAAAAAAGTTAGGTAACCTTAATGGCCTAGCATGCTTTTTGTTCATTGAATCCCTACTTTTACCTTTTAGTTAAAACAAGTTTACACTAAAAATTAGAAAGTACATTGATATTGTGGGTAAAAGATAAAGGAAATTTATGGAAAATAATTATGTAGAGCATGTGTGATTTGAGGAGAAAGAGCCGAGCAAAGATGGATGAGCCCCATGTTTCTGGGACAAAATCATTTGCTCGACTTGCTCACGAAGAGGTATTATTATATTTTATTATTTTGACTTATGTTATTGTCTTTTTTTTAATTATTTATTTTTCATCAAACATAACTACGTCTTGTTATAGGCATTAAAAAATAGTGTATACCCAACACGAGGACAAATATATGTAAAAACCCGCACTCGTAAAAATGGAAATATCGTGAATGAAAAAGTCGCTCAAGTTATGGTAATGATTTCCCTAGACATT
Organism: Lactuca sativa; assembly: GCF_002870075.4. Lineage (NCBI taxonomy): Eukaryota > Viridiplantae > Streptophyta > Magnoliopsida > Asterales > Asteraceae > Lactuca > Lactuca sativa. The sequence continues at coordinate 20,982,567 of NC_056625.2, read as the reverse complement.
ATATATGCATGTTTTTAATCATATCAAGTCATATACTCTTTGTTTCATTTTGAACCTTGTAATTTGTCCCACTTTCAAAGTATTAGAAACATACTTTTAAAGTAGGTTGCTATACTATGATAGTATAGCAACCACTTTCAAAGTATGTTGCTATTAATTTGAAAGTGGGACAAAAAAAGTGGGTGAGAAACATTTGTCATGTTTTTTGTATGTTGCTATTATGCAGACTTCCCTACAAGCCATTGCAAGCAATTCCTCAAATACCCAAGGATCAAATACCCTAGGATTTGTAGATGATTTGCCAAATGATGACTACTCTAAAGTTAAAGGTCCTAAAAAAAGAGGGTATATCAGATGTGTTGGAAGGATGCCTACTGTAAAAGAGAAGGTTGTTTCTTGTTCTAATGATCCGAGTGTCGAATAACTAAAAACTATGGTGAACGTTATGGCAAATCTCATCCAAGAACATATCCCAAATGCAAACTTGTCTGGAATTCTAAGCAATATGAACATACAGGTACATATGTCATCTATAATTGCATTGTTCCTTTTCAATTACCCTATGAACAAAAAAAACATTCATTAAAATTAGTCCATTATCATATTTCCAATTGGACTCAAGAATGACCATTGTTGCCTTCTAAATGATCTTCTTGGTGTACATATGCATCTCTTAAAACACATTCTTCTTGTTCATTTGTACAAGACTGGTAGAAGATATCTAGAGTTGGACACCAATGTTCTATGTCTTCTTTAATTTGTTTCAGATGTCGTGCAGCACTTCTACAGTTCCATGCAACTCTAACTCAGTTAACCAGAGAGCATCTTCTGAAAGTCATCATAATGATGGTAATCATTTTTATGAGCTTTTATCTTTCCTTTGTTCTTATAAATATAGTTTATTTGTGTTGAGTGTTATAATATTTATTTTCTAAACTAAGCCTTATTTCACTGGATTCTGGAATATCTTTGTTTTTTGATAGGGAATTACTAGCATTGATTCTAGAGTATGAGATAACACAATTTATTCAACCTATCATGTCTTTGTATCTTTGTTTTTTTATATGCATGTTTTAACTTTGTTCATTACTTTATGTTTAGCATGTACTTAGAGATATTTGATATTTACATAGATATTCGATTCAAAAAGTTAAAAGAATATTGATGAAAAACAATCAAATTTTGATTATTTTCGTTGTGCTACAATTTAGTTATTCATTTTATTTTATATTATAGATGAAATTGTATTGTGGTAAATAAAATTGTCACTAAAATCTTAAATATGTAACTAAAAGTTTGCATGAATTTTTTAAATCACATGAGCTTTTTAATGGCACAAAATATATGCCACAATTTTTTTTTTCTGCTATGACACATAAAAAATGCCATTATTTTTTATTGTGGTAAATAAATAAGTACCACTATAATCTTAAAATGTGTAACTAAAAGTAACATAAATTATTAAATCAACACAGATTTAGTGGCACAAAATATGTGCCACAAAACAAATTTGTTTTTCTGTGACAAATAAAAAAATGTCATTGAAAGCCTAAAATCTGCAGCAGCAAAAACAAAAAATGCCACTAAAAGGTTTTAGTGGGAAGGTTTCTAATGGCATTTATTAAGTGTGCCGCTGATTTTTGAGAAGCCTTTAGTGGCATTTTTTTGGACTTTTAGCGGCACTGTTTGTGTTTTAGTTTGGAGCATTAGTGACGACATCAGGTTGTCCTATTACCTAAAAGATAACATAAGCAAAACATTGAATAGTCTAAAAGATTTATGGCTTTGGGCACACCTTTAGCAGCGATAAAGACAATAACAACGACACCAAACATATCCGTTTTCTAAAGTCAATATACATGATAAACTTTACAACAATACTAAAATTTTAGGACCATACATAATGAAACATTCTGGACAAAAACGAAAACTTCTCATACCACATCACTAAATCTTGTAATTTATTCAAACTTTTTTCATACCACATCAATGAATCTTGTAATTTATTTTATTAACAGATATTAAAAATAGCACATATAGCTCAAAAGATATATATATATATATATATATATATATATATATATATATATATATATATATATATATATATATATATATATATATATAGAGAGAGAGAGAGAGAGAGAGAGAGGAGAGAGGTACGTTCCATTGAAATTAAAAATAAATTAGAGATCTTAAGATTCAACATCAACAATATATTTCAAGTTTGCCGCTCTAATCCTCCGGCGTATCGGCGCGGAAGGCATGATATAATCATAAATGATTATATAGCATCGTCCGTTCCTTTCTCCTCCGCCACAATCACCACCACCACAACCGCCACTGCCACCACTACTACCACCACCTTTGACACCAGTCGACCCCACCACTGTCACCTCTATCGTTTATACCACCATCATCTCTGTCACCACCACCTTTTCTGCTATTAACTGTCATAATTCGTATATGATTACTCAGTCTGTGAACGGAGATATATGTATAATCTTTTATGATTACACATACACTGTTGTTGTTGGTACACTAGAGCGTTAGAGCAGGAAATGAAAAATTTATAGCTGTGGTTGAATCTCAATATCTCTTTTTCTAATCTCAAGTGAACCGTCCTCTCTCTCTCTCTCTCTCTCTCTCTCTCTTTATATATATATATATATATATATATATATATATATATATATATATATATATATATATATATATATATATATATATATTGATAAACTACATACAATTCAAAATACCACATGAACCAAAATTGTAATAAACTTTGTAACAAAACTAAAATTTAGGACCGCACATAATGGAACATTTTTGACAAAAACCAAAACTTTTCATGCAATATCAACAAATCTTGTAATTTACTCTATTAACAATTAGTAATGATATCATATAAAGGCTTTTTGATATGTCTTTTATCGGTTCTAGTAAGAGAGTGAGTCTAGCTTAGTTGAGACTGTTTGATATCATATTAGGAAATATTTAATTCATTATTAGTTCCTCTCTTACCGGTCAGATTCATGGTTCTGTTTGACCCATTAGATCTTGATTCAATCAACAACTATCCAATAACTCTCACTTGTAACACAGTCATTTTACTTGAGTAAAGAACATATACGAAAACCATTTAAGCTAAAAAATAGTCTTTTGGTAACTATATAAGTTAAAAAGACTACCAAAAAATAACCAATATTTTATTTTTCTAAATGTATACCAAAAGATTTGTTTTCTTTCTTCTACAAATAGGTTTTGAGAAGTGAGGGTAATATTTGTATGACATGATGATGATATGAAAAGCTTCTTGGCTTTAGATGAAATTTTGAATGTTTAGGTTAGAAAAAAAGTGAAGAAAATGATAGTGTAGAGAAAATATGCGTGCAAGTATATGTTTATTTTATTTTACTTTTTTATTCTTTTTTATTAATTTGACCAACCTTTAAAATCGTATGTTATGCATCTCTTATGACAAAAGTGACATAACATTGAGGTGGCTACTAAAAAACTAATGTGACACGATATGACATATACTCTATGTAGTTAATAGCGGCGCTATAGCGGTTAGCGGAGGTAAAGAAACGCTATTTCAAAATGACGGTTAGAATAGCGGTGGCGCTATTAGCGCCACGATTTACAGCGATTATGGTCACCATTATAGCGGCACTATAACCGTTATTTGAATAAATTCTACTTTTGGGCAATTTTACATAAAAAAAATGTTTTTTGTGTCATTACATTGAATAAAATTGTTTTTTTTAACCTAAACCAAAACTTTTGTGTCATTTCATTGAATAAAATTGTAATTTTATTACTGTCATGACTTCCATTAAAACCTTGTATGTGTTGTCTTGCTAATTATGTTGAAAACTTGCAGTACTACATTATGATTAACTATCAAATTACTTAATCATTTTACTTGGTAACTCCAATTGTGTTAAAATATGATAAAATAGTAAGTATTTCATATGTTTTCTTGTTGATTGTATTAAAGTATGATTAATTGTGACATAGGTAACTAGTATGTGAAGTATCATTAACTAATTATGATATTTAAAGTATGATTAACTAAATATGATAAGTAAATTATAATTTACTAATTAACTAATTAACTAGATTGGGTTGAACTTTAAAATATGATTTACTGATTAATATATATATATATATATATATATATATATATATATATATATATATATATATATATATATATATATATATATATAAATTCTAATGCCACGAGAATCGCGATTTCAAAAACGTGACCGCTATTAATTTTTACATGTAACTGCTTAGCATATACTATGCACTCCTTGGGTCCTTACCGATAATTTGGGCGACTTCATCCCCACCTAAAAGTTGCGCTAGACTATCTTGGAACTCGAAAATTAAGTGTTTAGCGCCATAGTTATGGTAGTGTGCATTTGAGGTGAGTGCAATTCACACATCACAAGTTCTGCTTAATTTTCCTCAAACAAATTAATCTATTTTTATTGGGAATATGGCATCTCATAGTCTTATCGTAAACGGTTGTACAAGTTTGTGACATAAAAGCATTCAGATGAGAAACAAAGACGACCGAGACACGTGGTCTAACATTCCACCGTTGGCGGGTCCTTGGAACCACAAGTGACAGCCGTGGGATGAGACTCAGGGTCAGGGTCTTGAACCTTCACCATTTCGTTTTCTGGATCTCCTTTTTCAACGCCAGACATTTGCATTTCTTTGTTCTTTCCCCATAGAAGAATGTACAATCCTGCTACGACAATAGCGGATCCCACTAAACTGTTCACAACCAACCAACCAAAAACCGGATCAACGACAGGATAGAATAATTATATGATCAATGAATAAAGTAGCAAGTACCTTCCAAGATGTAATGGTTCATGTAGAAATGGAATGTCGAATACTGCTGCTATTATCTGAACAAGAGGACTGAAAGCAGAACTGAAAACTGGACCCCTTTTCCTTCACGCACCACGACATCCCAACAAAGCAAAACCCCGACCCTACGATCCCCTGTAAGCAAATATTATCTGGAAAGTGAGATGGAAAGCTTCAAATCATTGTCATAGAAATGCATCTTTCTTTTTAACCTTTATATACAGTTGCAACGCTAAACATGAAGAAAAAGTATGGCAGTAGGCAGGATGCTTTTTAATTTGACTTACAGCATAAAGGAT